>NC_067495.1:34619777-34919777 GCF_947179515.1 Apodemus sylvaticus
GATTAACGGAACAACTGAAAGCCCTGGAACAAAAAGAAGCTAATTCACCCAGGAGGAGAAGAAGACAGGAATTCACCAAACTCAGGGCTGAAATCAATCAAGTAGAAACCAAGAGAACCATACAAAGAGTAAACAAAACCAGGAGCTGGTTCTTTGAAAAAAATCAACAAGATACATAAACCCTTAGCCAGACTAACCAAAGGGAGCAAAGACAGTAGCCAAATTAACAAAATTAGAAATGAAAAGGAAGATAATACAACAGAAACCGAGGAAATTTAAAAAATCATTAGATCCTACTACAAAAACCTGTACTCAACACAACTGGAGAATCTGGAGGAAATGGACATTTTCTTAGACAGATACCAATTACCAAAATTCAACCAGGATCAAATAGATCATCTAAACAGTCTCATAACCCCTAAAGAAATAGAAGGGGTCATAGATAGGCTTCCGACCAAAAAAAGCACAGGACCAGATGGTTTCAGTGCAGAATGCTATCAGACCTTCAAAGAAGACTTAACACCAATACTCTTCAAACTTTTCCACCGAATAGAAACAGAAGGAACACTACCCAACTCCATCTTTGAAGCTACTATTACGCTGATACCAAAACCACACAAAGATCCAACTAAGAAAGAGAATTTCAGGCCAATTTCCCTTATGAATATCGATGCAATAATACTAAATAAAATTCTTGCCCACCGAATCCAAGAACACATCAAAACGATCATCCACTATGATCAAGTAGGCTTCATCCCAGGGATGCAATATAAGGAAATCCATAAATGCTATCCACCACATAAACAAACTCAAAGAAAAAAAAACCACATGAACATTTCATTAGATGCTGAAAAAGCATTTCACAAAATTCAGCATCCTTTCATGCTAAAAGTCTTGGAAAGGACAGGCATTCAAGGCCCATATCTAAACATAGTAAAAGCAATATACAGCAAATCGGTAGCCAACATCAAACTAAATGGAGAGAAACTTGAAGCAATCCCACTAAAATCAGGGACTAGACAAGGCTGCCCCCTCTCTCCATGTCTTTTCAATATAGTTCTTGATTCCTAGCTACAGCAATTAGACAACATAAGGAGGTCAAAGGGATACAAATTGGAAAGGAAGAAGTCAAACTATCACTATTCACTCTTTTCTATACCTGTAATCCTTAGGTTTGGTCTTCTCATTGTGTCCTGGATTTCCTGGATGGCTTGTGTTAGGAGCTTTTTGCATAGTTAATTTTCTTTGACTGTTGTTTCAATGCTTTCTATGGTATCTTCTGCATCTGAGATTCTCTTTTCTATCTCTTGAATTTTGTTGATGTTGTTTGAATCCATGACTCCTGACTTCTTTCCTAGGTTTTCTATATCTAGAGTTGTTTCCCTTAGTGATTTCTTTATTATTTCTACCTCCATTTTTAGATCCTGCATGATTTTATTCAATTCCTTCACCTGTTTAGTTGTGCTTTCCTGTAGTTCTTTAAGGGCTTCTACATGTTCACCTGTGTTCTCTTGTTTTTCTTTAAGGGAGTTATTTATGTCCTTCTTGAAGCCCTCTATCAGCATCATGAGCTGTGGTTTTAAATCCAGATCTCACTTTCTGGTGTATTGGGGTATCCATGACTTGCTGTTGTGGGAGAATTGGGTTCGGATGTTGCCATATTGCTTTGATTTCTGTTGGTAATATTCCTACATTTGCCTTTTGCCATATGGCTTATCTCTGGTGTTAGTTGGTCTTGCTGTCTCTGGCTGGCGCTTGTCCATCCTGTGGGCCTGCAAGCCTGTGTCAGCACCCATGTGTGATTGTCTCTCCCCTGGTACAGAGTGCTGTGGCACTGCTCAGCTCTTGCGTGCAGGTGGAGCCTGGATGGACTATGGCCCAGCTGCTCTGCTGCTCCTGTGATCCTTGAACTCCTGGGTGTACCCACCCTGTCAGTTTCTGGAGAGAAGGTGGTGGCCTCATCTCCAAAGCCAGGAGTCAAATCTCTCCCTGCAGAGCAGTTCTTTCCTGGCAGGATCGATGCACTGAGTGTGGCACTGCCTAGCCCCTGGGTGCAGGTGGAACCAGGATGGACCCTGGCCTGGCTGCCCTGAAACTCTTGTAATCCCTGCGCTTCTCGCTGTACCTGCCTGCTCAGTTGCTGGAGAAAAGATGACCTGTCTTAAATTGCTTTTAAACCTTGATTGACTTGAGAATTTACTTCAGTGTTTATGCTGCAATATGGATAAATGTTTCAGTTGAATTGATCTCTATTTGAGCAACTTTGTTCCACTGTTGTGGTACATTGACTCACAGGTAGTCTTCATGGGTAGAATATTTAAAAAATAAATTTACATTGTCATATCTTCAAAAGTACTATTTTTCAGAAAATTCTCTTTCATTGAATATAAATTCATAACTAATATTTAATAAACTGGTCAAGCATTTTAACAAACTCTTGTTTTCCAAAAAAAGCAAATCAACAAACCATATTACTATATTTTTAAGGGGAATATATTTTGTTCATTTCCGTAAAAGGATGTTATTTGAATATAGTAGTAAAAATGCCAACTTAATGTGCATTTAAGCATAATCACATGCTGGTTTCCTTGAAACTGTGTTTTACCTCTAACTTTCTAAAGTACAATAAGATCCTAGCAGTTGGAATTTTCTAGAATGTGCTGGAAGATGAACAGGTAAATGGTAGAGAATTATCTTACATGTTAGGAACAAACTTTTTTGAGCTATAATATGTATATAATGGATTTCACTTGGATGTGTTTTTATTTTTAGTAAGCTCCAGAAACACTAAAATATGTTAAAATTCCTGTACCACGATAGATTTATGTTTGTGATGTTAAAAGGAATTTACAAATCAGTTAGAATGATATGTGTAAAGAAATTGACTCTGTGGGCTTCAAGCTGGTGAGAATGCTGTTATGTGTTGATATCTTTGAACAGAATGGCTAGAGTCATCTAATGCAATTCATTTATTATTTTTAAGTAACATTTCCTATGCTAGTGTTAAATGGTGACATTTAGATGAGATGTTTCCTACTCTGCTCTTTGTCTTCAGCTGGATATTTAAGGTTATAAAGACTTTGCTGTTATTCTTCCTTTAACAGTACAGTGTGATTCTGTTCTGTTTTTTTTTTAATTGAGGCTTAAAGTGCAATTTGAATGTCATAGAGGAATTTGGATAATATATTAATGAGGGAGCAGTCATACAGTCAGAAATCCATACCTGATTATATTCTATTGTAAGATAAAGGATTTTCTTCTGGTGTTGAGTTTGGAAATGTTCTTTCCCATTTGTTTTGTTGGTTAAACAATCTAAACTTGGAACAATTATTATGAAGTTAACTTAAGGTCTACTGCATCACTTTATGCTTTAAAAATGAAAAATCATGTCTAAATTATGAGTTTCATTGGTATGGTGGTTTGAAAAGGTATTGCCCCCCTACACACACATAGATTCATATGTTTGGATATTCGGATATAGGGAGTGGCACTGTCAGGAGATGTGGCCTTATTGGAGAAGGTGTGGTCTTGTTCATGAAAGTGCATCACCAGGTAGGTGGGCTTTGAGGTC
Source organism: Apodemus sylvaticus (assembly GCF_947179515.1). Lineage (NCBI taxonomy): Eukaryota > Metazoa > Chordata > Mammalia > Rodentia > Muridae > Apodemus > Apodemus sylvaticus. The sequence continues at coordinate 34,623,349 of NC_067495.1, forward strand.
CCCTATGCTCAGGCCCCTGTAGTGAACAATCTATTCTACTCCTTATTTCCTACTGGCTCCTAATGGAAGCCAATCTCCTTTTGGCTGCCTTCTGATTGAGATGTAGAACTAACTCTCAGCATCTTCTTCAGGATTGAATGTGATGCTGCCATGATGATGATGGACTGACTCTCTGAAACTCTAAGCCAGTCCCAATTAAATGTTTTCTTTATAAGAGTTGCCAAAGTTGCCTTGGTCATGGTGTTTCTTCACAGCTGTTGAATCATAGGGGGGTTATTTTTATAGAATTAAGTATAGCAATATACTTTTATGCAGAATTCACAGGTAGTACTTAATATTTTGTGATATTAAATACTTTAAGGAATCCTAAGAAGTTGTGCCTTTTAATAAATAGTTTGCAACATAAATATGAAATACTTAGATATAGCTATCATTTGCTAGTTCCCACTGTATAAATTTGTATATATATATAAAAGAATGAACTGATTAGCAATTTGTCACTTTATTGTCAGGTTCAACCAAATTTAATTCTAGTTTTCCTCAAGATATGAACCTGTTTGTGATCTTGGAACTCAAGTTAGAGAAAAATTACAAATAACCATTTAACCTTGACCTGTCTATTAGTTATTTTAAATAACTCAGAATAACTAATAGACTTCAAGTAATTGATTTTGTACAGCTAGCAATTTAAGTTTCAACTGTAAAAGCAATATTTCCAATGAGAAAACATTGCTATCAGAAAAATGGAATATGGTGGTGCAAGGTGCTGGTGATAAATGCTTCTGCTATATTGTCGTTATTAGATTGATGAATACATCATTTCTTCCTTTGGCCCTGGTTAGGAAAAATTACTATCATATTACAATGTCATTCTTTGTTTTATGTAATAAAGCCATCACCTATTCATCCATTTTTAAATTTATTCATTTGTTTAATATGTGTAGCTGTACACATATCCATGCCATAGTATGCATAATCATTTCTCTTCCTCTACCATGGGGACCACAGGGATTAAACACAGATCATCAGACTTGGTAAGAAGTGCCTTTATCTCCCAAGCTATCTCACTGGTGCCTATTTACCCTTTGTAAGAAAATTACTAGCATTGAATATTGCACGAAACCACTTAGGTGATGGATTGGACATAAATATCTCTATTACCATGAATTTTCACATGTTAAAATAAAGATGACTCAAAATTCCTTATATTTCATTAGCTCTAAGAGATGTATGATATAAGAAAGTGGATTAGATGAGTATGTTGTATGAGACAGATGTATATTTAAATTATATCAAGTGTTGACTATCTGGTTACTGTCTGAAAGAAGGTAATGGGTAGAAAAATTAAATTACTCTTAGGATTTTTTTGAAGGGAAAAAATCATGTAATCCTTGCCTTATAGCAGAGAGGACTTGGGATATGAGTCCTAGTTACATGTATGTATAGTACATTGTGTTAAAGACTAAGTCTCAGAAAACATTTTGCTATTTTTAGTTATGGGTATTTGTATGTGTGGTCCATGCACTATGGAGGCTAGAAGACGGGGTGTCTTATCTTCTGGAACTAGAGTTACAGGGTGCTGTGAGCCACAGACATGGAGCTGAGAGCCAAACTCAGGACTTCAGCAAGAACAATAAGTAGTCTTAACCACTCACCCATCTCTCCAGGTCCTGCAGACTGATTCTTTAAAACAAGAAATTGAATGTGTAATAATGAAAAAGTTGAGAATCAGAAATGGGAAATGGCTTGATATAAATAATAAAATTGAGCTGCAGCTGAAGTTAAAACTAAAGAAAAGCCTGAGCTGCTTAGTCATGCTCTGATTAATGCTAATGGTGGATGAAATGTGTTAAATATAGGGTAGATGAAAGAATATACATTTCATGGAGAGTGTAAGTCTCAGAGATGCTCAGTATATGAGGGTTCCTGATCCTGTCCTGAAGGAACCCCTTGGCGAATCTGCCTTCTTCACATAAGATTCATAATCAGAATGGTTTCTCCTTCTGTAAGCACCTTTAGGTGACTTGGAAGCAAGTGGCTCATCAATTGAGTCAGTTTCCATTCTTGGTGGCATTCTGTATCCAGTAACAACCAAGGAAATTATTTTAGAATATAAATTAGCTCTTAAATTTTCGATTGTATTCTAAGTTTAATTCCTTCTTCATGATTGTGTAAGATAAGATTTCTGATAAATTTTCCAAGTTCATGATCTACATTTCCTTCAGTCCCCGGATTCTAGCCATATACTTAAAAATATAAGTATATATGCAAATGTATGTATATGCATACACATATGTATATATGTTTGGACTGCCAAACTCACTCCTGACTAAGCATTTTTGCACTTCTTGGGTCTTCTACTTCGACTGTTTTCCCACAGACCTTTCTAAAGCTGGCTGTGTTGCTTCATATGTTTGCTAAAATGCTGTCTCTGGCCACTGTGTATAAAACAACACCTTATTTCATCCCAGCTTTGTTTCTCTTTATGCTTTATTACTGTCTATTACTATACCATTATTTGTTTTTTATTTTTGTTTCTCCATGAAAGGTGTCTTTGAATTTGTCCATTAGAGAAGAATGAAGAATAGTGTGTTATTTTAAGCCATTTTTGTTTCCTGCTGCCTTCTTCTCCATGTACACACATTCTGCTTGAGGTGAAAACTAGGGGCATCTCATGGCTTTTCTTAATACTCTGAGATAACTAGAAAGTCCTCGAGGCTGTTAATTAAAATGTCCTGCTCTCTGTAATGCTCAAAATATGTGATTTATTTAGGGATGGTGTTTTTATCTTCTTCCTTAACTGTGGCTAGTGGAAGAGGTTAAAGAGGATTGTTGGGGCCAATATTATTTAATGAAATGGAAGTATTGGCTCTCTAGAGTTCAAGTAGAAGGTATTAGAGGAAGAAAGGAGAAGTAAAATTTTTACTTGATTAGTACTATATGAAACTGGGTTACTACCTCTGGGCCTGACTGAAGATTTTTAAGAATTGATTCTTTCATTAGCGCTTTTGTTGTTGGTAAAAATTGTTCTTATTGATCTTTCTTTGTACAGTTTTCTTGGTGAAGATAAATACATCACTCTTTCAATTAATCGTCTATTACTTCCTGAGCCCAGAGAAGGTGGCAATAACTACAGATGCTCTTTGCTGAGTAGTTCATTTCTCCAGGTGGCCCTCTGAAATAAGACCCAAATAAGGTGACCAATGTTGCTTCCTCTAGTGAGGGGCAATATCAGTCTTACAGGAAGCATACTTTCTCATTTAGAAACTCTAGGTCTAATGGCATAGGTATTGCTAGCTCAAATTTCCTCAGTGATCAGAGAAATTTCTCAGCTTGTATTTGGTACCTTAGATTTTTTCCACACAGTATCCCTACTCCTAATGCTTCAGATGACACATATTTAGCCCACTAAGTGGTTTCATTAAAGCACCTCCCTTCTGTTATAACTTGCAGTATAGCAAAAGCAAGGTCTGGCTGTGTTCATATTGGTCAGTGTCCCTGCTTTTTGGGTTAAAATTTCACAATTTCTTGGCAACAAAATATGATTATTTTGGGGAGGGGACAATTTATGTATTTCTTTATTTTTTGTTTTTTGTTTTGTTTTGTTTTGTTTTTTTAAGACGGGGTTTCTCTGTGTAGCCCTGGCTGTCCTGGAACTCACTCTGTAGACCAGGATGGCCTTAAACTCAGAAATCCACCTGCCTCTGCCTCCCAAGTGCTGGGATTACAGGCATGCGCCACCACCACCCAGCTCTTTATTTGTTTTTAAATATATTTTTTTTTACTTTTATGATTATATGCTTTTCCCTATCTCTTTCCTCCCTCTAAACCCTTCCATATATCTTTACTTGCTCTTTCAAATTCATGGCCTCTTTTTTCATTAATTGTATATATATATATATATATATATATATATATATACACACACACACACACACACACACACACATATCCTACTCAGCTCATGTGATATTGCATCTACAATATAACTCTTGCATCTACGACTTGGAGATCATTTTAGAATTAGGACAGAAGATTCTAAGTGAGGAAAACAGAGGTTTTGCTGAGACTGTCTCTGTCTCCTAGTCATGTCACAAGTTGCTAACTGCTACTATTATTGATTTTTAAAAATTGTATGTACTCTTGCCTGTGTTCATGAAGCACACTACACTACAGTGGGAGCTTGTTCTGTAACTTGCATGTGGAGGTCAGAGAAGATAGCCTCAGAGGTTGGGCCCTATCATTTACTTTTTTGGGGTCAGGGTCTCTTGTTTTTGTTTTGCTGCATATGCCAGGCAAACCTGCTTACAAATTTCCAAGGATCTTTCTGCCTCTGCCTCCCATCCTGCCAGATGAACACTGGAAATACATATAGAACTGGTGTCTGACTGTAGGTACTGGAAATTGGGTTTCTAAGTTTCTGTAGCAAGCGTTTCCCACTGAGCCATCGTCCCAACTCTCAGTCCCACTACTCTTGATATACAAATCTAGAGTCCCTGATGGGAAAATGTAGACTGTTTGGCTTGTATCAACAGAAACAAAAGAAGATAAATAATTTGGAAATTAAATTGATAACTTAGAAAAAATTCTCAAATATTAGCATTTTCTTGCAAAATTTAGTATCTGAATCACCTTGAAAAGTGTCAGAATTTGGCACATCTTATAACAGCTCCAACAGTGTTATGCTAAGTAAAACAACACATAGTTTTCTTTGACAAAATAGTCAATGGACGTATTTCATTTCTTATAGGAAGAACTCAGTCATATTTGAAGTATCTTTCAAGGTTAGACAGGTAAAAGTATGATCATAATGGAGTCCTTATTTGGCTACAATGATATATGAGCACAGAACATTTTTCCTCTTGACAAGACCAGGCATGTTCATTTAGTTAACCATTACTTAGTTGCATTACCATTTTCCCCTAATATTTTATGTGGATCTAAAATTTGCATTATGTATGTGACAGATTGGTTGTAAAGTTGACCTTACTTTTTCATCCCTTCATGAGTCCTGTTCTAAAGGGGCAAGAGGTCTATTTTCTCACTTTTTTGAATGTGAACTGGCTTTGTGATTTGATTTTAGCCAAGAGAATGTTGTTAGATGTATCTGAGCCTAGAAATATGTGTCATGCCAACCATGAGAATACTGCCATTCTTGCAACAAAATTGGCCTACCTTTCTGAAATAGAGACTGAGGAGAGGTCCTTTCCCCCTATTAAACACTGTCCTGTGGTCTATTAAGAAATAGGTAGCCCTCCAGTCGCCATCTGCACCCGGGAGTTAAGTCTGTTCCACAGCCCGTACAGGTCTGTACAGACCTGTATACAGGTCCTGCCAGGAGAGAGCTGGTTTCTCAGGAGTGCTGTCACTCCCAGGCTCAGAGGTGAGATCTCCACTTTCTCTCCAATAACTGTTCAAATCGGGACTGGCCAGGAGTGCACAGGGCACAGGAACAGTGGAGCAGCTGGGACAGGATCCTCTTAGTCTCCATCTGCACCCGGGAGCTGGGACTATTCCACAGTCCTGGGTACACAGGTCCTGCCAGAAGGGAGCTGGTCTTCCAGGAGTGCTGACTCAGGCTTATAGGCCCAGAGGAGGGACAATAAAGAAACCATGAAGAGAGAAAACTCTGGAGATAGAAAACCTAGGAAAGAGATCAGTAGGTATAGACACAAGCATCACTAACAGAATACAAGAGATAGAAGAGAGAATCTCAGGTACAGAAGATACCATAGAAAACACTGACACAACAGTCAAAGAAAATGAAAAATGCAAAAAGCTCCTAACCCAAGTCATCCAGGAAATTCAGGACACAATGAGAAGACCAAACCTAAGGATAGCAAGTATTCTCTTGGTGATTCTTGAATCTATGACTCCTGTTCTGTTTCTTAGGCTTTCTATCTCCAGGCTTGTCTCCTTCTGATTTCTTGTTTCTATTTCCATTTTTAGATCCTCGATGATTTTGTTCAATTCCTTCACTTGTTTGGTTGTGTTTTCTTGTAATTCTTTAAGGGATTTTTGTATTTCCTCTTTAAGGGCTTCTACGTGTTTACCTGTGTTCCCTTGTATCTCTCTTTTTTTTTTTTGTCTTTTTTTTTTATTTGATATAATTTATTTACATTTCAAATGATTTCCCCTTTTCTAGCCCCCCCCCACTCCCCGAAAGTCCCGTAAGCCCCCTTCTCTTCCCCTGTCCTCCCTCCCACCCCTTCCCAGTTCCCCGTTCTGGTTTTGCCAAATACTGTTTCACTGAGTCTTTCCAGAACCAGGGACCACTCCTGCTTTCTTCTTGTATCTCATTTGATGTGTGGATTATGTTTTGGGTATTCCAGTTTTCTAGGTTAATAACCACTTATTAGTGAGTGCATACCATGATTCACCTTTTGAGTCTGGGTTACCTCACTTAGTATGATGTTCTCTAGCTCCATCCATTTGCCTAAGAATTTCATGAATTCATTGTTTCTAATGGCTGAATAGTACTCCATTGTGTAGATATACCACATTTTTTTGTATCCACTCTTCTGTTGAGGGATACCTGGGTTCTTTCCAGCATCTGGCAATTATAAATAGGGCTGCTATGAACATAGTAGAGCATGTATCCTTATTACATGGTGGGGAATCCTCTGGGTATATGCCCAGGAGTGGTATAGCAGGATCTTCTGGAAGTGAGGTGCCCAGTTTTCGGAGGAACCGCCAGACTGCTTTCCAGAGTGGTTGTACCAATTTGCAACCCCACCAGCAGTGGAGGAGTGTTCCTCTTTCTCCGCACCCTCTCCAACACCTGCTGTCTCCTGAATTTTTAATCTTAGCCATTCTGACTGGTGTAAGATGAAATCTTAGGGTTGTTTTGATTTGCATTTCCCTAATGACTAATGAAGTGGAGCATTTTTTAAGATGCTTCTCCGCCATCCGAAGTTCTTCAGGTGAGAATTCTTTGTTTAACTCTGTACCCCATTTTTTAATAGGGTTGTTCGGTTTTCTGGAGTCTAACTTCTTGAGTTCTTTATATATATTGGATATTAGCCCTCTATCTGATGTAGGATTGGTGAAGATCTTTTCCCAATTTGTTGGTTGCCGATCTGTCCTCTTGATGGTGTCCTTTGCCTTACAGAAACTCTGTAACCTTATGAGGTCCCATTTGTCAATTCTTGCTCTTAGAGCATACGCTATTGGTGTTCTGTTCAGAAACTTTCTCCCTGTACCGATGTCCTCAAGGGTCTTCCCCAGTTTCTTTTCTATTAGCTTCAGAGTGTCTGGCTTTATGTGGAGGTCCTTGATCCATTTGGATTTGAGCTTAGTACAAGGAGACAAGGATGGATCAATTCGCATTCTTCTGCATGCTGACCTCCAGTTGAACCAGCACCATTTGTTGAAAAGGCTATCTTTTTTCCATTGGATGTTTTCAGCCTCTTTGTCGAGGATCAAGTGGCCATAGGTGTGTGGGTTCATTTCTGGATCTTCAATCCTGTTCCATTGATCCTCCTGCCTGTCACTGTACCAATACCATGCAGTTTTTAACACTATTGCTCTGTAGTATTGCTTGAGGTCAGGGATACTGATTCCCCCAGATTTTCTTTTGTTGCTGAGAATAGTTTTAGCTATCCTGGGTTTTTTGTTGTTCCAGATGAATTTGATAATTGCTCTTTCTAACTCTGTGAAGAATTGAGTTGGGATTTTGATGGGTATTGCATTGAATCTGTATAGTGCTTTAGGCAAAATGGCCATTTTAACTATATTGATTCTACCGATCCATGAGCATGGGAGGTTTTCCCATTTTTTGAGGTCTTCTTCCATTTCCTTCTTCAGAGTCTTGAAGTTCTTGCCATACAGATCTTTCGCATGTTTGGTAAGAGTCACCCCAAGATACTTTATACTGTTTGTGGCTATTGTGAAGGGGGTCATTTCCCTAATTTCTTTCTCAGCCTGCTTATCCTTTGAGTATAGGAAGGCCACTGATTTGCTTGAGTTGATTTTGTAACCTGCCACTTTGCTGAAGTTGTTTATCAGCTGTAGGAGCTCTCTAGTGGAGTTCTTTGGGTCACTTAGGTAGACGATCATGTCGTCTGCAAATAATGATAGTTTGACTTCCTCCTTTCCAATTTGTATCCCTTTGACCTCCTTATGTTGTCGAATTGCCCGAGCTAGTACCTCAAGTACAATATTGAAAAGATAAGGAGAAAGGGGGCAGCCTTGTCTGGTCCCTGATTTCAGTGGGATTGCTTCAAGTTTCTCTCCGTTTAGTTTTATGCTGGCTACCGGTTTGCTGTATATTGCTTTTACTATGTTTAGGTATGGGCCTTGAATTCCTGTTCTCTCCAAGACTTTAAGCATGAAAGGATGCTGAATTTTGTCAAATGCTTTTTCAGCATCCAATGAAATGACCATGTGGTTTTGTTCTTTGAGTTTGTTTATGTAGTGGATTGTATTGATGGATTTCCGTATATTGAACCAACCCTGCATTCCCGGGATAAAGCCTACTTGATCATGGTGGATGATCGTTTTGATGTGTTCTTGGATTCGGTTGGCAAGAATTTTGTTGAGTATTTTTGCATCGATGTTCATAAGGGAAATTGGTCTGAAGTTCTCTTTCTTTGTTGGATCTTTGTGTGGCTTTGGTATCAGCGTAATTGTGGCTTCGTAGAAGGAATTGGGTAGTGTTCCTTCTGTTTCTATTTTGTGGAATAGTTTGAAGAGTATTGGTGTTAACTCTTCTTTGAAGGTCTGGTAGAATTCTGCACTGAAACCATCTGGTCCTGTGCTTTTTTTGGTTGGAAGACTTTCTATGACTCCTTCTATTTCTTTAGGCTTTATGGGACTGTTTAGATGGTCTAGTTGGTCCTGATTTAATTTTGGTATTTGGTATCTGTCAAGGAAATTGTCCATTTCCTCCAGATTCTCCAGTTGTGTTGAGTACAGGCTCTTGAAGTAGGATCTGATGATTTTTTGGATTTCCTCAGTTTCCGTTGTTATGTCTCCCTTTTCATTTCTAAGTTTGTTAATTTGGATACTTTCTCTGTGCCCTTTGGTCAGTCTGGCTAAGGGTTTATCTATCTTGTTGATTTTCTCAAAGAACCAGCTCCTAGTTTTGTTGATTTTTTGTATGGTTCTCTTTGTTTCTACTTGATTGATTTCGGCCCTGAGTTTGATGATTTCCTGCCTTCTACTCCTCCTGGGTGAAATAGCTTCTTTTTGTTCTAGGGCTTTCAGGTGTGTCATTAAGTTGGTAATGTATGCTCTCTCCATTTTCTTTTTGGAGGCACTCAGGGCTATGAGTTTTCCTCTTAGCACTGCTTTCATTGTGTCCCATAGATTTGGGTATGTTGTGTTTTCATTTTCATTGTGTTCTAAAAAGTCTTTAATTTCTTTCTTTATTTCTTCCTTGACCAAGGTGTCATTGAGTAGAGTATTGTTCAATCTCCACGTGTTTGTGGGTTTTCTGTTGTTTCTGTTGCTATTGAAGACCACTTTTATTCCATAGTGATCAGATAGGAGGCATGGGATTAGTTCTATCTTTTTATATTTGTTGAGGTCTGTCTTGTGACCAATTATATGGTCGATTTTGGAGAAGGTACCATGAGGTGCTGAAAAAAAGGTATATTCTTTTGTTTTAGGATAGAATGTTCTATATATATCAGTTAAATCTAATTGGTCCAAAGCTTCAATTAGTTTCATTGTGTCCTTGTTTAGTTTCTGTTTTCCTGATCGGTCCATTGAGGAAAGTGCAGTGTTGAAGTCACCCACAATTATTGTGTTAGGTGCAATGTGTGCTTTGAGTTTTAATAAAGTTTCTTTTATGAAAGAGGGTGCCCTTGCATTTGGAGCATAGATGTTCAGGATTGAGAGTTCTTCTTGTTGTATTTTTCCTTTGACCAGCAAGAAGTGTCCCTCAGAGTCTCTTTTGATGACTTTGGGTTGAAAGTCAATTTTATCTGATATTAAAATGGCTACTCCAGCTTGTTTCCTGAGACCATTTGCTTGTAAAATTGTCTTCCAGCCTTTTACTCTAAGGTAGTGTTTGTCTTTGACCCTGAGGTGTGTTTCCTGTAAGCAGCAAAATGTAGGGTCCTGTTTATGTATCCAGTCAGTTAGTCTGTGTCTTTTTATTGGGGCATTGAGTCCATTGATGTTAAGAGATATTAAGGAATAGTGATTGTTACTTCCTATCATTTTTGATGTTATTTTTTAAATTTGATTGCTTAACTTCTTTTGGGTTTGATGAAAGGTTACTATCTTGCTTTTTTCAGTGTGGAGTTTCCCTCCTTGTATTGGTGTTGTCCTCCTATTATCCTTTTTAGGGCTGGGTTTGTGGATAGATATTGGGTGAACTTGGTTTTGTCGTGAAATATCTTAGTTTCTCCATCTATGGTGATTGAGAGTTTTGCTGGATATAGTAGTTTTGGTTGGCATTTGTGTTCTCTTAGAGTCTGCATGAGATCTGCCCAGGACCTTCTAGCCTTCATAGTCTCAGGTGAAAAGTCTGCTGTGATTCTGATAGGTCTTCCTTTATATGTTACTTGGCCTTTTTCTCTTACTGCCTTTAGTATTCTTTCTTTGTTTAGAACATTTGGTGTTTTGATTATTATGTGACGGGAAGTATTTCTGTTCTGGTCCAGTCTGTTTGGAGTTCTGTAGGCTTCTTGTATATTCATGGGCATCTCTCTCTTTAGGTTAGGGAAGTTTTCTTCCATAATTTTATTGAAGATATTTGCTGGCCCTTTAAGTTGTAAATCTTCACTCTCATCTATGCCTATAATCCTTAGGTTTGGTCTTCTCATTGTGTCCTGGATTTCCTGGCTATTTTGGGTTACAAGCTTTTTGCACTTTGCATTTTCTTTAACTGTTGAGTCCATGGTTTCTATGGAATCTTCAGCATCTGAGATTCTTTCTTCTATCTCTTGTATTCTGTTGTTGATATTTGCATCTCTGTCCCCTGATTTCTTCCCAAGGCTTTCTATCTCCAAAGTTGTCTCCCTTTGAGTTTTCTTAGTTGTTTCTACTTCTGATTTTAGATCCTGGATGGTTTTGCTTAGCTCCTTCCCTTGCATGTTTGTGTTTTCCTGTAATTCTTTAAGAGATTTTTGTGTTTCCTCTTTCATGAGCTCAGCCTGTTGACCAAAGTTCTCCTGTATTTCTTTAAGAGATTTTTGTGTTTCGTCTTTCATGACCTCAGCCTGTTGAGCAAAGCTCTCCTGTATTTCTTTAAGTGTTTTTTGCATTTCCTCCTTGTTGGCTTTTGTATTCTCCTGGATTTCTTTCAATGATTTTTGTGTTTCCCTTGCAAGGGCTTCTAACTTTTGATCCATTTTCTCCTGAATGTCCTTCATGTGTTCCTGTACCAGCATCATGACCAGTGATTTTAAATCCAAATCTTGTTTTACTGGTGTGATGGGGTATCCAGGACTTGCTGGTAGAGGAGAATTTGGTTCAGATGTTGCCATATTGCCTTGATTTCTGTTAGTGACGTTTCTGCGTTTGCCTTTTGCCATCTAGCTCTCACTGGTGTTACTTGGTCTTGTCAGTGCTGGACTCACCAGTGCAAGCTGCCCCTTCCCCGTTGGCCTCTGGTGCACAGCTTACACTCTGCACTGCCTATAGACAGGGTGCTGTTGTCCAGGCTGTTCAGATCCCGAAGCAGGCACCCGAAGGCTCCCGCTGGGGCTCGCAGGATTTATTGGAGCACACCGACTTCTCCCAGCTGGCCGCCCGGAAGCCCCCACTAGCCTCTTGAGGGACCTGGAGATGTGGCGGCCACCCAGGCTGATCTGAAGCGGAGAGAGTTGAGCTGGGGGCTTCTGCCTGAGGCCTTGCCCCAGACTGTGTCCGTGGACCAGGTGGAACCCGTGTGCACCCCCAGGGAGCTCCGAAGGTGAATGTTGCTGTGACCTCCCCTGTGCTCCGCTCACTCCGCTGGGCAGCCGATTTCCCCAACCGGGCTGGCGCACACTAGGTTAGCCTTGTCGCCCGGGCCCTGAGTCCAGGCAAACGCCTGGGAGGCCAAGGTCCGAGCAAAGTTCCCCTAGGGCTATGTCTGTTATTTGGGTCCGCCAGGTGACCCGGATGGCGGGCGTGTGCGTCCGCGCTCCCCGAAAGCACCGGGAGAGTCTGTTGTGCTAATAACCTCCTGGGCGGGTTGACACACAGATGGCCCACCAAGCCGCCCAGTTCTTGGGGTCAGTCCTGTGCCTTTTGGGGCCTAGACCCCCGCCTTGTCAGCCCCAGGCTACGCCTGCTAGCAGTCTCTGCCCTCCCGAGCACCCTGGCTCCTGTAGGCAAAATGGCGGCGCGTGCACCGGCCGGGGCAAAAAAAAAAACTCCTGGCTGGGTTGGCGCCCCGATGGCCACTCGAACAGCCCAGGGCCTGGGTGCAGGCCAACGCCCGTCTGGCTCAGACCCCCGCGGTGTTGGGCCTAGGATTATGTTTGTGTACCTCAGTCTCACCGATCTCTGGAGCCCGCGATCAAGATGGCGGTGAGTCTCTCCTGACTGTATCTCTTTTTTTAAAAAAATATTTTTATTTTCTATATTTTTTGTTTACATTCCAAATGATTTCCCCTTTCCCGGATCCCCCCTCCCCATATGTCCCATAAACCTTCTTCTCTCCACCCATTCTCCAATCACCTCCCTCCCTTTTCTCTGTCTTTATATTCCTCTCCAACGCTAGATCAATCCTTTCTGGGATCAGGACCTTCTCCATACTTCTTCATGGGAGTCATTTGTTATGCGATTTGTGCCGTGGGTAATTCTGGTCTAATTAATATCCACTTATCAGAGATTGCATTCCATGTGTATTCTTTTGTGATTGGGTTACCTCACTTAGGATGATATTTTCCAGATCAAACCATTTGCCTAAAAATTTTGTGAATTCATTGTTTCTAATTGCTGAGTAGTATTCCATTGTGTAAATATACCACATTTTCTGTATCCATTCCTCCTTTGAGGGGCATCTGGGTTCTTTCCAGCTTCTGGCTATTATAAATAAGGCTGCTATGAACATAATGGAGCATGTGTCTTTATTGCATGCTGGGGAATCCTTTGGGTATATGCCCAGGAGAGGTATAGCAGGGTCCTCTGGAAGTGTCATGTCCAGTTTTCTGAGGAACCGCCAGATTGATTTCCAAAGTGGTTGTACCATCTTACAGCCCCACCAGCAGTGGAGGAGTGTTCCTCTTTCTCCACATCCTTGCCAACACCTGCTGTCTCCTGAGTTTTTGACCTTAGCCATTCTGACAGGTGTAAGGTGAAATCTCAGGGTTGTTTTGATTTGCATTTCCCTAATGACTAATGATGTTGAGCACTTCTTAAAGTGCCTCTCAGCCATCCGAATTTCTTCAGGTGAAAATTCTTTGTTTAGATCTGTACCCCATTTTTTAATAGGGTTATTTGGTTCTCTGGGGTCTAACTTCTTGAGTTCTTTGTATACATTGGATATTAGCCCTCTATCAGATGTAGGGTTGGTGAAGATCTTTTCCCAATTTGTTGGTTGCCGTTTTGTCCTTTTAATAGTGTCCTTTACCTTACAGAAACTTTGTAATTTTATGAGATCCCATTTGTCAATTCTTGATCTTAGATCATAAGCTATTGGTGTTTTGTTCAGGAACTTTTCCCCTGTGCCCATGTCCTCAAGGGTTTTCCCCAGTTTCTTTTCTATTAGTTTCAGTGTGTCTGGTTTTACGTGGAGATCCTTGAACCACTTGGAGTTGAGCTAAGTACAAGGAGACAAGGATGGATCAATTCGCATTCTTCTGCATGCTGACCTCCAATTGAACCAGCACTATTTGTTGAAAACACTATCTTTTCTCCACTGGATGTTTTTGGCTCCTTTGTCGAAGATCAAGTGATCATAGGTGTGTGGATTCATTTCTGGGCCTTCAATTCTATTCCATTGGTCCACTTGTCTGTTACTGTGCCAATACCATGCAGTTTTTAATACTATTGCTCTGCAGTATTGCTTGAAGTCAGGGATACTGATTTCCCCAGAATTTCTTTTGTTGTTGAGAATAGTTATAGCTATCCTGGGTTTTTTGTTATTCCAGATGAATTTGAGAATTGCTTTTTCTAACTCTGCGAAGAACTGAGTTGGGATTTTGATGGGGATTGCACTGAATCTGTAGATTGCTTTTGGCAAGATGGCCATTTTAACTATATTAAACCTGCCAATCCACGAGCATGGCAGATTTTTCCATTTTCTGAGGTCTTCTTCGATTTCCTTCTTCAGAGACCTGAAGTTCTTGTCATATAGATCTTTCACTTGTTTGGTTAGAGTCACACCAAGATACTTTATATTGTTTGTGGCTATTGTGAAGGGTGTCATTTCCCTAACTTCTTTCTCAGCCTGCTTATCCTTTGAGTATAGGAAGGCAACTGATTTGCTTGAGTTGATTTAATAACCAGCCACTTTGCTGAAGTTGTTAAACAGCTGTAGGAGTTCTCTGGTGGAGGTTTTCGGGTCACTTAAGTAGACTATCATGTCATCTGCAAATAGTGATAATTTGACTTATTCCTTTCCAATTTGTATCCCCTTGACCTCCTTATGTTGTCTAATTGCTCTAGCTAGAGCTTCAAGTACTATATTGAAAAGATATGGAGAGAGAGGACAGCTTTGTCTAGTCCCCGATTTTAGTGGGATTGCTTCAAGTTTCTCTCTGTTTAGTTTGATGTTGGCTACCGGTTTGCTGTATATTGCTTTTACTATGTTTAGGTATGGGCCTTGAATTCCTGTTCTTTCAAATACTTTTAGCATGAAAGGATGCTGAATTTTGTCAAATGCTTTTTCACCATCGAATGAGATGATCATATGTTTTTTTTTCCTTGACTATGTTTATGTAGTGGATTGCATTGATGGATTTCCTTATATTGAACCATCCTTGCATCCCTGGGATGAAGCCTACTTGATCATGGTGGATGATCGTTTTGATGTGTTCTTGGATTCGGTTGGCAAGAATTTTATTAATTATTTTTGCATCAATATTCATAAGAGAAATTGGTCTGAAGTTCTCTTTCTTTGTTGGATCTTTGTGTGGTTTTGGTATCAGCGTAATTGTGGCTTCATAGAATGAGTTGGGTAGAGTTCCTTCTGTTTCTATTTTGTGGAATAGTTTGAAGAGTATTGGTGTTAGGTCTTCTTTGAAGGTCTGATAGAACTTTGCACTGAAGCCATCTGGTCCCGTGCTTTTTTGGTTGGGAGACTTTCTATGACACTTTTTATTTGTTCTGGTGTAATGGGACTTTTTAGATGATCTATTTTATCCTGATTTAGTTTTGGTGTCTGATATCTGTCTAGGAAACTGTCCATTTCCTCCAGATTCTCCAGTTGTGTTGATTATAGGCTTTTGTAGTAGGATCTAATGATTTTTTGAATTTCCTCAGTTTCTGTTGTTATATCTCCCTTTTCATTTCTAAGTTTGTTAATTTGTATACTGTCTCTGTGCCCTTTGGTTATTCTGGCTAGGGGTTTATCTTTCTTGTTTATTTTCTCAAAGAACCAGCTCCTGGTTTTATTGATTCTTTGTATAGTTCTCTTTGTTTCTACTTGATTGATTTCGGCCCTGTGTTTGATGATTTCCTGCCTTCTGCTCCTCCTGGGTGAAATAGCTTCTTTTTGTTCCAGGGCTTTCAGGTGTGTCATTAAGCTGTTATTGTATGCTCTCTCCATTTTCTTTTTGGAGGCACTCAGGACTATGAGTTTTCCTCTTAGCACTGCTTTCATTGTGTCCCATAGATTTGCGTATGTTGTGTCTTCATTTTCATTAAATTCTAAAAAGTCTTTAATTTCTTTCTTTATTTCTTCCTTGACCAAGTTATCATTGAGTATTGTTCAGTTTCCACATGTATGTGGGTTTTCTGTTGTTTTTGTTGCTATTGAAGACCACTTTTACTCCATAGTGATCTGATAGGAGGCATCGGATTATTTCGATCTTCTTATATTTGTTGAGGTCTGTCTTGTGACCAATTATATGATCGATTTTCGAGAAGGTACCATGAGGTGCTGAGAAAAAGGTATATTCTTTTGCTTTGGGATAAAATGTTCTCTCTATATATATATCTGTTAAATCTAATTGGTCCAAAGCTTCAATTAGTTTCACTGTGTCCCTGTTCAGTTTCTGTTTTCCTGATCGGTCCATTGAGGAAAGTGCAGTGTTGAAGTCACCCACAATTATTGCGTTAGGTGCAATGTGTACTTTGAGCTTTAGTAAAGTTTCTTTTATGAAAGAGGGTGCCATTGCATTTGGAGCATAGATGTTCAGGATTGAGAGTTCTTCTTGTTGTATTTTTCCTTTGACCAGCAAGAAGTGTCCCTCAGAGTCTCTTTTGATGACTTTGGGTTGAAAGTCAATTTTATCTGATATTAGAATGGCTACTCCAGCTTGTTTCCTGAGACCATTTGCTTGTAAAATTGTCTTCCAGCCTTTTACTCTAAGGTAGTGTTTGTCTTTGACACTGAGGTGTGTGTTTCCTGTATGCAGCAAAATTTAGGGTCCTGTTTACGTATCCAGTCAGTTAGTCTAACTCTATTGGGGCATTGAGCCCATTGATGTTAAGAGATATTAAGGAATAGAGATTATTACTTCCTGTCATTTTTGATGTTATTTTTAAAATTTGATTGGTTATCTTCTTTTGGGTTTGATGAGAGAAGGTCACTATCTTGCTTTTTCCAGGGTCAAGTTTCCCTCCTCGTATTGGTGTTTTCCTCCTATTATCCTTTGTAGGGCTGGGTTTGTGGATAGATATTGGGTAAACTTGGTTTTGTCATGGAATATCTTAGTTTCTCCATCTATGGTAATTTTGCTGGGTATACTAGTTTTGGCTGGCATTTGTGTTCTCTTAGAGTCTGCATGAGATCTGCCCAGGATCTTCTGGCTTTCATGGTCTCTGGTGAGAAGTCTGGTGTAATTCTGATATGTCTTCCTTTATATGTTACTTGCCCTTTTTCTCTTACTGCCTTTAATATTCTTTTTTGGTTAGTACATTTGGGGTTTTGATTATTATGTGATGGGAGGTATTTCTGTTTTGGTCCAGTCTGTTTGGAGTTCTGTAGGTTTCTTGTATTATTCATGGGCATCTCTCTCTTTAGGTTAGGGAAGTTTTCCCTTGTATTTCTTTAAGGGAATTATTTATGTCCTTCTTAATGTCTTCTATCATCATCATGAGATGTGATTTTAAATCGGTCTTGCGTTTTCAGTGTTTTGGGGGCATTCAGGACTTTCTGTGATGAGATTACTGGGCTCTGATAATGCCAAGTAGCCTTGGTTTCTGTTGCTTATATTCTTGCCCTTGAATCTCGCCAGCTGATCTTGCTGTCATTTACTGTGACTTGTCCCTCCTGCAAGCCTGTGTGTCAGAACTCCTGGGAGACCAGTTCTCTCCTGGAGGAGTTTGGGTGTGGAGATCTGGGGCACAGTGTCAGCTCTGTGGCGCAGATGGAAACCAGAAAGTTCCTGTTCTCAGCTGTAACTAGGTTCCTTTGTCCTGATGGCTCTAGGTAGGTCTCTCTTGGGCCAGGTATTTGAGCAGAAGTGATGGTCTCACCTGTGTTCTCAGGTGTGTCAGCATTTTTGGGAGACCATCTCTCCCTTCTGTGGGATTTGACTTTGACACAGGGTCAGCTAAAACCTTCTTTTTAATCCCATCCTTTCATGAGATCTGACAAATTGAAGTAGCTTTTTAAAATTATGAATTATTATTATTATTATTAGCTGGAGAGTAGTTGTATACACCTTTAGTCTCAGCACTTGGGAGGAAGAGGCAGGTGATTTGTATGAATTGGAGGCCAGCCTCATCTACAGAGAGATTTGCTGGACTGCCAAGGCTATACAGAGAAACCTTGTCTTGATAAACAAAAACAAATGTTATTTAACAATTTCATATATGTATATGTTTTATTTTGTTCATTTAAACCTTCCATTACCCTTTCCATCCCCCATTCCTCTCACTTCTTCTTAATATGTCCACACCATATTTTCCCAGTGTTCTTAATTACACTTGCTTACATAAGCATGCATGGGAATTATTTACTAGACCATGGGTACCTTACCAATTGCTACACCATTAAAGAAAATAAACATCACCCCATCTCCCAGCAACCATTAACTGCCAGTATATCCTCATGGAAGTCTAGAGCCTCATGAAATCTTTTTCCATTTATGATAGAATGTTAACAGGTCACGATCTTGTACAGGTCTTGTGCAGTTAATCATAGCTGCAGTGAGTTTATGGGAATAGTAACCATGTCATACATAGAAGACATTGTAAAACAACTATGTCCTGAAGCATTTCCCTTATTCACTGTAGGCATCCTTCTTGATTGTATTTTAATCACATATGATCTAGCTATTAGTTCCTTAGCTCCATGTAAGCCAATATATTTCACCAAGATATCACTTTGGATGACATTTGGTTCCATTTAGACATTTGGGGCAAACATCTATTTAGATGGTTGCATAATGTTAGATTTTCAGTTTATACAATCATTTAACTATTTTTAGTTTTTAAAAGACAAGCACTTTAAATATTTTTCACTTTTTGTTTCATAAGAACAGCATTGTTCATATAAAATATTTACTCAATACTGGAAAGAAGTTCAAATTACCTGTTATTCTATATGTGATGTTTTTCTGCACATGTTATATGCATTTAGATCATGTGCTAAGTTTTCAAAAATATAACTTTTAAATTACATTTATTAAAATTAATTATTTGAATTAAATTAGAGGATTAGCTTTGTTATATTTTTATTCTTTTTTCATATATTACATCCCAATCACACTTTCCCTTCCCTCCCCTCTCCCTCTATCCAGTCTCTCTCTCCCACCTTCCTCTCCCCCACATCCACTGCCCCTCTGACTTCCCTCAGAAAGGGGACATCAACTAAATGTGGCATAACAAGCTTCAATAAAACTAGGCATGTATCACATCAAGGTGGGACAAGTCAATCTACTTGGAGGAAAAGGCTCCACAAGTAGGCAAAACAGTCAGGGACAGTCCCTGCTCCCACTGGGTGTTCCCTCAAGAACTCCAAACAACTCAGGAATAAATAACATTTATGCAGAGGACCTAGGTTAAATTTGTAGAGGCTCCCTGATCTTTACAAATCCCTGTGAGTGCCAGTCAGTTGATTCTGTGTGCTGTGTTTAGAGGATCAGCTATAAACATTTAACTTTTAAAGCAACATTACTTATTGCCTTTAAGATGTAAATATTATTTTATACGATTTATGAGAGTTCAATGTATGTGAATTATTTAATTTCATAATGATCTCTCTCTCTATATATATATAACCTTTTCAAATTGAAAGCATTATCTCTAATTTACTTCATACTTGGCCAATACTTCATGTTTGGCTCTGTCTTTAGGTAAATATAGGCTATATTCACAAAGCCATGCATACACACACACACACACACACACACACACATACACACGAAGAGGAAAGTAGTAGCCAACCTCAAAGTGTATGCTTTGCATAAGAGCACCTACTCAAGGTTATTTAATTGCCATTAAGTGTATTCCATTATGAAGAAGTCATTGCTAAATCATTTCTTATTCTCTTTTCCCAATTATGTTGACTCTGAGAGAATTATTAATTATGCTTGATCTGAGAAGAGTGGGAGGATTTTAGATACTGTTTTACAAAAAGGACCTGATGAAAACGTAACTACTTTGGTAGGTTTTGCAAGTGTGTAGGTAAACATTGCTATTAATTTGCATATTAAATTTCATTTTATGTTTTGCTGTACTGGAAAATAATGGATGTTTATAGTTATCATCTAACCATCTTTACATACCTATAACCTGGGAACCTTAAGACAAAACTATAACTCTGCAACAGAAAAGCATCACCTTTACCAGAGAAGGACTCATTTAGGGTCTTCACTCCTGGTGAATGGTTTCATTAGCTAACTAAATGTGTAAGTTCGAACCCTGGCAGTCACCCTCTCAATCTCCACAGTCTTTGAAAGTCTTCCCACACTATCTGTAGTTAATTTGTAACCAAGATTATAAAGTCGAGTGCTTTTCTCATAGCTAAGCTCTCCAGGCCTTTATTTTATTTTATTTTATTTTATTTTATTTTATTTTATTTTATTTTTTTACTATAAAGCAGGCATTGATAATGTCTCTAGAGGAGTATTTTTCCTATTATCTCTGCTTCCGGTCACATTACCATCTTCACTTGTCTGATGCAGCTACAATATGTGCTCTCTGATATATAAGTCTGTGTATTGATATCAGCAGGTAGACCCAGCATTTGAGACAATAGCACATTGATGTACTTAGGGCAGAAAGTCTGTCTCTGTCTCTGTCTCTCTCTCTCTGTGTCTCTCCCTGTCTCTCTTTCTGTCTCTCTCTCTTCATTTCTCCCCAGTTACCTCTCTATTTAGTTGTATATATTCCATATCCTAGAAATAAGGTGTGTTTCCCTCTTTGTCTTTCCAACAGGCAGTCCTCTGCAAGATACATCTCTTGACTTATCTATCCCTGTTTCTTGTTTAAATCTATCTAAGTGAATTATTTTATGCCTCTACACTGATAGCTGTACTCTTTGTATAGAATGTCATACTGGATATAAAGCTATATTTTATTTTTTGTATTTAAAATTATAGTATATTTTGTACAAAGATATTTTATTTGTTTATATGTCTTTTTTTCTGCTAGACCTAGAAGGCTTGAAATGGGGTTTCCTAAGCAGCAGCATCTACATCAGCATCTTCTGGACGTTTATTTTTTGGAAATTCTGATCTTTATCTTTCCTCAAGCCAATGATGGAACCTAGGAATCTGTGTTGGGAGCATCTTGGGATAGGAGAAACAGGTCATCCATGGTGGCATTCCACATCCTGGGCATGATGTGGAAGATGATGCATTAATACTGTGAGAACATTGTCCTCCATGCTTACTTTGCAGAAATATACTGTCAACATAAACGAACTCAAAGCATAGTCCAAAAACATTCCAATAACTGTATTAATTTTCTAATGAAGCAAAATTCTACAAATTTAGGAGCTTTAAATAAGAAATATTAATTTTCTTATAGATTTAAAGGTGACAGGTCTGCAATGAAGTATCACTGGACAAAATTAAGGTATGACCATTAAACTTAAAGGAAACAGAAAAACAATATGATAATAAAAGCCTTGTAGAGATTCTAAGGAAGAAACTGTTTCTGTACTTTTAATGGCATTTGGAAGTGGTTAACATTCTTTGGCTCTGGGCTTCTCAAACGTGAAAGCTAGTAACAGCTGGTTGAATTGTTCTAATGATGCTTTCTCTTTGGTTCTAATTCTTTTGTTCCCTTTATTCCTACTTCAGGATCTTACTGATTGTATGCATCAGTTCTGTCTGTATAACATAAACGAATCTCTCTTTTGTAAAAAAAAAAAAATCAGCTAATTAGCAGCTCTGCCTCCATTTGGCTGAGTAAGCTATAGTGTAGACTAGTGGTCCTGTTAACTTGTGTATACATTCTTCAATCTTCATTCATAAATGGGTTCGTTAACATGCTTCAGTTCAATACCTCTCAATTCAGAGCATCCCCTATCCCATTGCGTGTCTAACCCTTGCATCTAGAATTTCATCCATACAAGATATTTGGGTCTTTTTATTTCAAAAAAATGGTGTTCACTGTTGTCAGTCAGTTAGTCACTGTAAGGGACATAGAGGATTTCATCAGCCATATCTTTATAGGTCAGCTTCAGCTGCTGCCTTTGGGGATCTATGTGAGTATAAGAAATGGGGAACATTCAAATAAGCAAGTCTGAGTGATGGGATAATTCTTGCAATAACACTCAATCCATAAATATTCCTTTTCATGCTTGAAGATGAGAACTCTTCAGAACCTCTGCAACCCCAGCATAAGAGTCTTGCCTTTAAGGGATGTAGTACAAGATGTTGCAGAGAATTTAATACTTTCATATTGCAGAAGTTATCCCATTCACACCCTTCATTCATACAAATCTGTAACAAAGAAGGATGGAAATGGTGATAGGAATACATTTGATGAAGTCTGTGGATTTTAAATATAGAATAATAGGAAATTACCACTTATAAGTTCACAGTATTTTCAAATGCAAAATATATCACCTCTGAGAGAAGGGATAAGCAAGTCCAGCAGGGTCAGTTTAGACCTGCATCGGTCAGTATAGAAATACATTTGTAGACACTACTCCAGTAACATGATGAGATAGAGTGAATTGCAACCTGAACAGACTTTCCATCCCTTAGTGATAGTTTTATCCATTTACTAGATCCCTTCTGAACCTTAATGTGGGTATGTATGTTCTATATCTATATATAGAACTGTTTATATAATATTCTTAAGTATTAAATAAGTTGAGTTTCTTCCATGCTATAAATTAAATACAGAATTTAAAAAGTCTTTTTAAAGCTAAGCTGAAAGATTTCCTCAGATATCTTTAAGGAGGGCAACCTTTATTAGGTATGAGCATTTGACATTTCTGGTCATTTTTCCATAAAATGGAAAGACCAGGTAAATAGCACCTTTTCCCATTAAAATTAACCAGAAAAAATCTTTTGGTTTAAGCATGTTGAAGAGGATAAGTATTGTGGTTTTAACACATAAAGGATGATTTTTGAGTAAATACTTGGCAAACTTATCATAAGATCCCCAATTCTTAACCACATATATTATATTAAGATAGTACTCTACTTGCTCTGATTTTGGGTACAATTAAAAATATTTTTAAATGTGTACAACAACAGTACATTTATTTTTTTCTTTTTATTATTATTTTCTAAATTCTTTGTTTAAAATGTTTTAAAGCATCTATTTATCACACAAATGCTTGACTTAATTCAGATATTTTTGTATGTTTTTGTTGAACTTCTATTCCCACCAACCCCTTTTCCAATGATTACACCTAGACATTCTATTTTTACCTCCTTCTCCTCTTGTTCTTCTTGTTCTCTTTGTCGTTTTTTGTTGTTGTTGTTCTTCTTCTACTAATCAATTTTGGCTTTACTTTTCATATTGATTAGAGAAAATATGACAGCCCAAATTACTATTACTTCCAGAATTTTATGAGCCATTGGCATTGTTGATTTAGTCTGATAGTAATATATGTATATACAATCCAAATTTTAAGGGATGGAATCTTTAGTTCAATCCTTATTAAATGACTAAACAAAACAAAAAGATAACATAGAAAAAGGCAAACAGGAAAATATTGTCTACATCATTCCTTTCTCAACTCCAAGCAGCCCTGAGTAGAGAGAGAGATCTTCCTATTGAGGAAGAGAAGGAGATGTAAATTTGGTCTTTAGATTTGAAACCCAGGATTATTACTGCAAAGATAAAAATTCAGAGATGAGCAAAGCTAGAGTCTCTTCTACTAGGCCAATGCCTATATGCAACTAAGAATTTGGAATTGCCTTAGGCCTGGGGAGAATAAGAAACTCCCTCAATAACCCCTTCTCCAACCTCAGTGGTAGAGTTGGGTGCATGATTTCACATCCTGAAAAGCAGTTCAGAAAATCCAACACAAGACTTTAACTCAAGTCCTAGTACTAAGCCCATTATGCTGAGACCAAGCATCCAGAATCATGTGAAAACCCCAGATGAAGGCTAAGGCTCAGAGAGCTCCTGACAAGCCCCAGAATTAGCCTGAGACTTGCACACTGTGGAATAAACTCAGGTTTCACCCTGAATCATATCTATCCTTGGTGTGAGCCTGGAGAACTTCTACCCCTTCTAGTATACAATACTGGTCCCTGTGGCTATGAGAATGAGGTGTAACTTAGCTTATTATCAGCTTTGATGATCTGGCTGTCTTCACTACCTGTTCTCCAACCAAGTGTAGCAAGCTGTAGCTTGCAGCACAAGAGCCAAGTCTTGTAACCAGAGCTCTTGATCCTGTACTAGGCAAAGATCTGCACTCCAATACAACAGACTCACATTTCGACTGCTTCCCTGACAACTGTGGCATGGGCCTCAATGTGCCCCTGAAGTTGTGCAGGTCCCTGTGTCTATGAGATTAAGAGATAATCTAGTTCAACATTTGTTTATGCAGACAGGGTCTGCCTTACCATCACTACCACAAAATCAGGCAGCATAGCATGGTGGACAGTTCCTACTGAAAAGGAGTAGTACTGAATCATAACTCTAGGACTGCACCTTAGAATTTAATTTCAGGCTGGCGAAATCTAAAACTGGGCATATGCTAACATCCCTGTGGTGGTTTGAATAAAAAATGTTACCCCATAGGACCATAAGGAGTGGTACTATTAGGAGGCATGCCCTTGTTGGCATACATAGGTGAGGTTTTATTCAAGGAAGTACATTACTAGTGGGTGGGCTTTGGGGTTTCAAAAGCTTACGCCCAGGCTCAGCGGTTCACTGTCTTTTCCTGCTGCTTGCTGATCAAAATGCAGAACCCTCAGCTACCTCTTCAGTACCACGTCTGCCTGCATGCCAGCATGCTTCCCACCATGATGATTATGGACTAAACCTCTGAACTGCAAGCCAGTCCCAATTAAATGTGTTACTTTGTAAGAGTTGCCATGGTCATGTTGTCTCTTCATAGCAATAGAAGCCATAACTAAGACAATGTCTATACCTAGGCATGTCATGGAGTTCTGGAATAGTTCTAGTATACAGTTTGATTCTAGCTAGCATCACCTAGCAGTGCTTGTGGTAGGCTGAAGTAGGCTAATTCTAATCCACTCTTGGGTGTTGTCTTAGCATGTGATACATCTTGGTGGTGCTTGTAGGTCACAGATATGCCATGGGAACATGAGGCTAGGTCGTTGGTGATGATTTCCCAAATCTGAGCAGACTGCTTCAGTGCCAATAATTGTAGATGATGCAAACATTTCTGCCCTGCCCCCAGACAAAGGCTGTGGACTCAGGCTCACTCTTTCTAGGTAGTTTTCCCCTTTACTTTTGATGCAATACTTAAAACCTTTACTTTCTATGCAATACTTCAAACTGAATGTAAATTTTCCTGCATGATAGACAGGTGCCATGCCCCTAAGCCACATCCCTAGTCCCTCCTGCTCCTTTATAAACAACATGCCAGTAGTATATTTGGAACAAATAACAAGGCTTGTAAGGCAGGTTTTCTTTTTACAGAGTAGCTTTTAGTTTCTTTGTTCATGAATGTGTCTAGGAGAAGTTCGAGATCCTGAAAAATAACTGTTCCTTCCCAAGCTCCAAATGCTAGAAGGGATATTTATGTTGGATGTTAAGTAACTTATACTTCAAGTCAACCATCCACTCAGTATAGAGACTGGGTTATTTGAGAATTTCTCAAGCAATTTCCCATTTTAAAGAAATTGAAAAGAAATATATTGCTTTCACAGTCCCCAAATCAATACAGCTTCAAATGTAGTTGGGATCATGTTTCTAATGCATTTTCTGTAGGTTGAAGAATGGTACTGACCTGAAGTGCTAGGTGATCACAGTACTCACACTAAAGCTATTGCACTCTGGGAGATGAATGATTGTGCTTCTACTCTTGGCATTCAAGATTAAGGTGACCACCTCTTGTACTCATGAGAATCCTCTCTGGGGGAAAATAGCACTGTCTTGAGTCTTATCTATAGTAATGATGGTCTCGTTCCCATCCATCCATCTTTAGCAACTATCTTCCAGAACTGATTTAGAAACATATAATTTTAGTATCACAACATTTCTTTTTCTTTACCTTTTAGAAGATAATAAGAAAACCCTTGAGCTATTTCTAGTTAAAGCTTTTGGACTAGAATAATTTCTGTGATGAATGTGGCTACAAATAGTTTATTCCTTGATAACAAAGTGTCAATGTCTAATTTATCTTTTCATCTCCCTTCTACTCTAATTATAGCTTAAACAGAAAATATATAGTATATGCCTATTAAATAAATGAATTAATAATTTTACATCCTAATGTTCAGAGATTTCCCACTTAATTCTGGACTTGACACATAACCTTTTAGTGTATAGAGAAGAACTTGGATCCTTTTGCATACCTTATACTTGTCTTCACAATTCTTCAAATGTGGCACACATTTTTAATTCAAAAGGTTTGTTTGCTAACTCTAATATTTTTCCTTGTTATTCTCTTCCTCTTGTTCATCTTAATTCATGTTGTCTTGTCTTTGGCCTGCCTGCTTCTGCATGCATACTAGACAACTTGTTTGGAAAAAAATGTTGGTAGAAGTAATCCTTAAATCCTTAGAGATATTACGTCCTCTAAAGAAGATTCTTCTTTGCTTTAGTCAAATGCTTAGAGCCATTAATAGTGCAAGTCATGTCAGTTCAGTTTCAGAGAATGAATGGATTAGAAGATGTCCATGGAAGAGCCTATATGCTCCCATTCATGCTAATCACAATGTAGATGAACATCACAGTGAGGAAGGTTAATTGGTATTTCCTTAAGTCCACCCCACATTTCATAGATGATCTATATGCCATTGTCTGTTCATTCACCTTCACTAAGTTTAATGAATTACTACTTAGCTTCTCTGCTTCTTCCCTCAGCACCATCAATTATTTCTTGTAATATAGACTCTAAACACAGGATTCACTTCACAGGACATCCATTCTTACCTGAATTTTGCTCAGGTAATACATTGCCAATATTATGAAACCTTTAAAAAGAATAAAAAATATTTTGTCAAGCCAAGGGTGGTGACATCCTCCTGTGATTTTAGCACTCTGGAAACTTGAGAGAGAAGGATTTCTGTGAGTTTGAGGTAATAATGAAACACTATTAAAACAAACAAAAAAACTAAGAAAAAATTGTATCATCTTTTCCTAGTGAGAAGAATCTATCAAAATTAGCTAATATTTTGTTGTTGGCAGAAGTCTACTAATCTTATTTTGAGTTATAATTGATTTACTTGGTTTACATATCTTTAAAGTTTCTCTATTTTTTGTGTGTATGTTCTCGTAATTAGACATGTTCAGGTACTTGTTTTGTAGCTTGCTCTATAATTACAAATTTCATGTGATGGTTCTAAATGTAATGTTTCATCAGAAAGAAACTATTAATCTTTTTTAAAGAAAAATTTAATTGGTTTCCTTTCTTCATTTCACCATTTGATTTAAGTTGATTATATTTTATTTCTTCCTGTTTATTGTAGCACTGTTAATTGCAGTTCTGTTTAATTTGTTGCTTGTAAAACACTTGACATACAGCCTTAAATAAATGGAATATGTACAGCCAATATGCACAGTAAATAAAAGCCAATGGACTGGGAAATTTTTCCAATAAAATATTACATGAGGTCCCTGACATATATACAGCAGAAGACTGCCTGGTCTGATCCCAGTGAGAGAAGGCACACCTAACTCTCAAGAGACTTGATGCCTCAGGGGGTGGGAAGGTCTGGTGGGGTGGGGGTTGGGGGTGGGTACATTCTTTTGGATAAAGGGGAGGAGGAATGGGATGAGGAGCAGTCAGAGGGTGGACTAGGAGGAAGATAGCAACTGGACTATAAAAAAGATTAAAATAAAAAAGAAAAGATGTACTTTCTACTGTACAAATGACCAGTTAAGTCTAATTCTCTTAATATTATTATGTCTTTGTCTATGTCTCTTTTAGTTCTGTAAGTTTTTGTTAGGCATATTTTGAAACTGTGCTATTGGCTTCCTTTAATATCATCCTGGAATATTACCCCTATTATTGTGTAAAACATCTTTATTTTATT
Organism: Apodemus sylvaticus; assembly: GCF_947179515.1. Lineage (NCBI taxonomy): Eukaryota > Metazoa > Chordata > Mammalia > Rodentia > Muridae > Apodemus > Apodemus sylvaticus. Next base: position 34,650,990 of record NC_067495.1, read on the forward strand.
TTAATTTATTTACATTTCAAGTGTTATCCCCTTACCAGGTTTCCCCCTCTCTCGGAAAACCCTTCTATCCTCCCTCACCCTGCTTCTATGATGGTGTTCCTCCACCCATCTACCCACTCCCCACCTCCCTGCCCTCAATTCCCCTACACTGGGGACATCTATCAAGCCGACATAGAACTAAGGACCTCTCCTCCCATTGATGCTTGACAAGGCCATCCTCTGCTTCATATGCCAGAGCCATGTGCACTCCTTGGTTGGTGGCTTAGTCCCTGGGAACTCTGGGGGGGGGGTATGTTTGGTTGATATGGTTGTTCTTCCTATGGGGTTGCAAACCCCTTCAGCTCCTTCAGTCCTTTCTCTAACTCCTTCATTGGGGACCCCACACTCAGTCCAATGGTGGGCTGTGAGCATATGCCTCTGTTTTTGTTTTTTTGTTGTTTGTTGTTTTTTTGTTTTTGTTTTTATTTTTTTGGTATTTTTTTTTTCTGAGACAGGGTTTCTCTGTGTAGCCCTGGCTGTTCTGTAACTCACTCTGTAGACCAGGCTGGCCTCGAACTCAGAAATCTGCCTGCCTCTGCCTCCCAAGTGCTGGGATTAAAGGCATGCGCTGCCGCTGCCACCACCGCCGCCGCCGCCGCCGCCGCCGCCTCCACCACCACCACCACTTGATTTATGCCTCTGTATTTTTAAGGCTCTGTCAGGTCCTCTCAGTAGACAGCTACATCAGGCTCCTTTCATCAAGCCTTTCTTAGCAACCACAATAGTGTCAGAGTTTGGTGACTGTATCTGGGATGAATCCCCAGTTGGGACAGTCTCTGCACATTGTCTCCATATTTGCTCCTGTATTTTGTTTCCTTTTCTATGGAGGACTGAAGAACCCACACTTTGGTCTTCCTTCTTCTTGAGCTTCATGTGGTCTGTGAATTGTATCTTGGGTATTTGGAGCTTTGGGGCTAATACCCATTTATCAGTGAATGCATACAATGTGTGTTCTTTTGTGATTGGTTTACCTCACTCAGGTAAACCAATGATATTTTCACTCATGATATTTTCTAGTTCCATCCATTTGTCTAAGAATTTCATGACTTCATCATTTCAGATTCAACGCAATCCCCATCAAAATCCCAACTCAGTTCTTCACAGAAATAGAAAAAGCAATTCTCAAATTCATCTGGAATAACAAAAACCCCAGGATAGCTAAAACTATTCTCAACAACAAAAGAAATTCTGGGGGAATCAGTATCCCTGACTTCAAGCAATACTACAGAGCAATAGTGTTAAAAACTGCATGGTATTGGTACAGTGACAGACGAGTGGACGAATGGAATAGAATTGAAGATCCAGAAATGAATCCACACACCTATGGTCACTTGATCTTCGACAAAGGAGCCAAAAATATCCAGTGGAAAAAAGATAGCCTTTTCAACAAATGGTGCTGGATCAATTGGAGGTCAGCATGCAGAAGAATGCGAATTGATCCATTCTTATCTCCACGTACTAAACTTCACTACAAGTGGATCAAGGACCTCCATGTAAAACCAGACACACTGAAACTAATAGAAAAGAAACTGGGGAAGACCCTTGAGGACATGGGCACAGGGGACAAGTTCCTGAACAGATCACCAATAGCTTATACTCTAAGATCAAGAATTGACAAATGGGACCTCATAAAATTACAAAGTTTCTCTAAGGCAAAGGACACTGTTAAAAGGACAAAACGGCAACCATCAAATTGGGAAAGGATATTCACCAACCCCACATCTGATAGAGGGCTAATATCCAATATATACAAAGAACTCAAGAAGTTAGACCCCAGGGAACCAAATAACCCTATTAAAAATGGGGTACAGAGCTAAACAAAGAATTTTCACCTGAAGAAATTCGGATGGCTGAGAGGCACTTTTAAGAAGTGCTCAACATCATTAGTCATTAGGGAAATGCAAATCAAAACAACCCTGAGATTTCACCTTATACCTGTCAGAATGGCTAAGGTCAAAAACTCAGGAGACAGCAGGTGTTGGCAAGGATGTGGAGAAAGAGGAACACTCCTCCACTGCTGGTGGGATTGTAAGATGGTACAACCACTTTGGAAATCAGTCTGGCGGTTCCTCAGAAAACTGGACATGACACTTCCAGAGGACCCTGCTATACCTCTCCTGGGCATATACCCAAAGGATTCCCCAGCATGCAATAAAGACACATGCTCCATTATGTTCATAGCAGCCTTATTTATAATAGCCAGAAGCTGGAAAGAACCAAGATGGCCCTCAAAGGAGGAATGCATACAGAAAATGTGGTATATTTACACAATGGAATACTACTCAGCAATTAGAAACATTTTTAGGCAAATGGTTTGATCTGGAAAATATCATCCTAAGTGAGGTAACCCAATCACAAAAGAATACACATGGAATGCAATCTCTGATAAGTGGATATTAATTAGCCCAGAAGCCCTGAATACCCAAGGCACAAATTGCATAACAAATGACTCCCATGAAGAATTATGGAGAGGGTCCTGATCCTGGAAAGGATTGATCTAGCATTGGAGGGGAATATAAGGACAGAGAAAAAGGATGGAGGTGATTGGAGAATGGATGGAGAGAAGAAGGTTTATGGGATATATGGGGAGGGGGGATTCGGGAAAGGGGAAATCATTTGGAATGTAAACAAAGAATATAGAAAATAAAAATATTAAAAAAAAAAAACGAAATGCCTCCATGAGATCCAGGTGTGGGGCATTTTCTCAATTAGTGATCAAGGGTAGGAGGTCCCCTTGTGGGTGGTACCATCGCTGGACTGGCAGTCTTGGGATCTATAAGAGAACAGGCTGAGCAAGCCAGGGGAAGCAAGCCAGTAAGAAACATCCCTCCGTGGCCTCTGCATCAGCTCCTGCTTCCTGACCTGCTTGAGTTCCACTCCTGACTTCTGTTGGTGATGAACAACAACATGGAAGTGTAAGCTGAATAAACCCTTTCCTCCCCAACTTGTTTCTTGGTCATGGTGTTTGTGTAGGAATAAAAACTCTAAGACACATGGTATCTGTTTTCTACATAATTTTATTCACAACCTTTATATACATTTACTTTGTTGTCAGCATGCATTAGGGATTTATTCTTTTAATCCATGATGTCATTATTGATGTTTAGTTTATATTCATTCTATATTTCTATATATTATTTCCCCTTAACAATTATCATGCTAGTTGCACAGTTTTACTATTTATTTAATGATTTTTGTACTGTAAGATCTACAGCATGCTTCCTTGATTTAAGTAGTTTAATATGTGTTTTATTTTGTCTACTTTTCTGTCAATGCCAGGATCATAGAATATTTAAACTTTTATTTTTTTTTTTAATCGTTCAGATTATTATGCAATCTAATCATACACACATATATATTAAATGCAAGAAAATATTTACATTGTTATATATATTTATTTTATATGTAATAAATGTATATATACCATTAATAAAATCAAATTTGTTTTTAGTTAGGTATACACACACACACACACACACACATATACATATATATATATATATATATATATATACATCCTGTGCATATGAACACAGAATTTATTTTTAATTTGATATATATATATGTATATATTCAAAACTCATTTATAGTTACATTATTTTATTCTGTACCATATTTCCCCATTTCTCCCTGAAATTATCTTCCTCTTTTAAGTTAATTTATTTTTAGTGTTTTCTGAATAGTAGACCTGCTGGTGTTGAATTTTTTCAGTTTTTGCCAGTACACATATTTATTTCACCCACATTTGATGAATATTTTACTTTGTATTGTCTTTGAAGTTGGTAGTTATTTGCTCTGGGCACTTTAAAAGTACCATTCCATTACCTTCTGGGTTCTATCACTTCCTTAGAAAAGTTATATATAGGTCATAATATATGACCTTCATGTGGTTTATCAATGCATGATTTTAAAGGTTTTCTATTTGTATTTGATTTTTGCAAGTTTTATTATTATGTGCACAGCTTTGATTTTCTTTGTCTTTTGTCTTTTTGGAGTATACTAAGCTTTTTGAATGTATGTATTGTTGCTTTTTATTTATCATTTACCAGTCTCTCTAAGAAGCAAAAATCAGAAAACAGCAACAAATACAATACACATACAAACACATACACTTTTTATGTCTGGTAGTGTTTGATTAAATTTCAGATATTGTATATGTGAAGTTTCAGAGGGTCCATGTAATTCTGTTTTTCTCCAGAGATTTCATTGTTTACTCTTCAAAGTGTATAAATGGGGATGATTACCAATGTAACTGGGAAAATGCAGTTAAAATTCGGTTGTGGGTTATGTTTTCTTAAGTATCTACTTTTGTATTGTTTTCTTAAATGTTTCTAAGAACGGTTTTCCAAGGGTTCCAGCTGAGAATTTGTGATAGTGCGTAAAGCTCCTGTACTGTGGTCCATTCCAAATTGTAAATTGTAAACTCTTCACCATGGAAATCTAGTCAAATTTATCCTTCTGCTATTCATAGGCTTCCTTTTTAGCTTCCTGTCCTGTACAGCATCAGAATTCAACAAATGGTATGGGAGGAAAACCTGTTAAGTAGAAGATTCAGATCTCTGCACCTTTTCAATGGGTTCCTAAAACCACAAAGCTCAGATTGCTTCGCTGCTTCCTAGCAACAAGCTTGTACTCTTTGCCTATTTTTGCATGGGTAGAATTTAAGGTGCCTGTTAACAGTTAAGCATGTACTGCTCTTGCAGATGACCTAAGATCTGTTCCCAGAATCCACATCAGTTTGCAATCACCTGTAAATCTAGTGCCTATGCTAATGTGCACAAGATGCATATAGGTATGTGTGTGTGTGTGTGTGTGTATATATATATATATATATATATATATATATAATTAAAACCAAATTCTATTTAATATATGATAAACACTAAAGGCTACAAATATCCTTGATATTTACTTATTTTACCCATTTATCTGAGAAATATTTAATGGGTTGCTAGTATAATACACAACTAATACAAAGATTTAAAACCATTATTTTCTAGAAGCTTATCTGTAATCATAATACCTTAGAAGATTTGAGAGTAAACGTTTATAATTCTAGCACTCACGAAACTGAGAAAGGAAGATTAAGAGTTCTATGAAGCAGTCTGAGGAGATGAAAAAGCGAGAGAGGTACTTGCTGAGCAAGTGTAAGGACCTACATTCAGATCCACAGGATCCATGTAAATCCAGATGTTGCTGTACATCTGTAATTGTAGCATTCCTAAGGCAAGATGAGAGGTATACACAGGAGAATCTATAAAAGCCCAAAGCTTGCTATCCTACTGTACCTGTCTCAAACAAGGTAGAAGGTGAGGCTTGTCACCCCTGGTTCTCTTCCGACCACCACGTATACCATGCCATGTGTGTATCTACACCTATATCTATCAATAGAAACACATTCACAAATATACATACTAAATGATTAGAAGGAGCTATAGGCTAGTCTGGAGACTTTGTGACAAAACAAACACAAAATAAGAATTTACCGTGAATAGTGACTATCTGGTGCTTTATAAGCAGCATTATTTAAAATTTTATCATTGGAAATAGAATTGCCAATATTCTAAAAATAGGTATTAATCAGTTCTTTTAGAAACGCTTTTGGCCGGGCAGTGGTGGCGCACGCCTTTAATTCCAGCACTTGGGAGGCAGAGGCAGGCATATTTCTGAGTTCGAGGCCAGCCTTGTCTACAGAGTGGGTTCCAGGACAGCCAGGGCTACACAGAGAAATCCTGTCTCAGAAAAACAAAAAATAAAACAAAAACAAAACAAAACAAAACAAAAAACAACCAAAAAAGGCTTTTGTTTGTGTTCTATATGTTTGTTTCTCTTCCAGTTTTTCATTGCAGTTTTTATGGTCTTTTTCTTACAAGGAAACCCATGTGACGTTTTGTTGTTATTGTTGCTTGTTTGTTTTATTTTGGATTTCCTCTATCATGATTACTTTCACTTAAAAATCCATGTTCATAGTTCCAATAGTGGTGTAAGTTCTGTATATTAACAGAATTTATGTGATAAGTAAAGTTATTGATCTGCTTTAACAGATGTGAGAACCAAAGCATAGGAATTTTAAGCAATTTGACCATAATTAGTTATTAAATGGCACGGATAGCATCCAAACTGACAGATTTGCCTCAGAGATGGGGACTTAGCTGCTCTGATATCATTTCACCCTTTCCAATGACTCGAACTCTCAATTTTTGTTTTCTCTGACTACAATATATATATTTTTTTACTTTACAGTCTTCTGTACCAAGATTCAGTTTTCAGCTTGTTCTTCAGGGATAAATCTAATACTTTCCCCCCCAAGATCCTCTTATCTTCTAATAAAGCCTGACTCTTCAGTTATCTTGAATTAGGAATCAATTTTCTGGGCTCCTATATCCTTTGGCACTTCCAGCCCTAGTCCCTTACCTAAACTGCCTGTCATCCCTAGATACTGAGCCTGCTTGGAGATAATTGCAAGTTCACCCCAGTGAGCCTCCTTACTAATCGTGCTTGTCAACCATTTTCCCTCCACTGTTTACTTACGCTTCCCGTTTCCCATTCTGACCTTTCTAAAGGTTCTTCGTTCTCATTGAAATTTCTGCCAATTCAGTCTCCTACAGTTTTATGAGTATAACTTCCACTCCTATGTCCCGAGGGTGGAAAAACCCCTCAGAATTGAGCTTTCTAAACTTCTTTTCCTTCTTCAGAAAACATCTGTCTTGTCATCACTTTTTTCTCATTTTCTTCCCATGCTGTATTGATTGATTTCCTCTCTCCCTCCCTTGCTTGCACCCTCCTTCCATCCTGACACAGATATTTGCTGGGCATGAACTCTATGCTGTCTCAGTAGTGTAGGTAACACAGTGATGGTCAAATAATTCCCATTCTTCTGTTCCCATGCCCTCTGAGACAACAAAAGGATGTGTACAATACTGGGTAGGAACTGGACCCTTAAATATAATGTAGGATAAACATGATAGCCATTCATAAAAAAAAACAGTGCTTTATTTCTGCATCTAATAATAAGGTGGGAAATCCTTCTCAAAATAAGCCTTGGAGGTAGAAATACCAGATACAGAAAATATAAGCAGGGTCCAGTTAACACACATACAGAGAGGGGGGAGAAGAGGGAGAGGGAGAGGGAGAGGGAGAGGGAGAGGGAGGGAGGGAGGGGGATGGGGATGGGGGAGACAGAGAGAGAGAGAGAGAGAGAGAGAGAGAGAGAGAGAGAGAGAGAGAGAGAGAGAATTGGAATCAAACAAATTTTAGTTTATGTGTATCTGGCAATTCTGAAACTGCTGAGTTTTCAATCAATAATTTGAATTTCACTGAACATCCTGGAGTTTATGTGGCAACTCTCTGAAGAAACTGCAGTGCTAAACCATTCACAGACCTGGAGGTTTCAGGCATAGGAATTGTCTTTGAGATATTAATTTTATGGCTGCAAATGTGCTCAGTGCTGAGGCTAGAGAAAATCAATGACATTGTTTTGCTTCCTAACTGGTTTTGCTGTGTCATTCCTCTCAGCTAGTCCATTCTGCATGTAGCAGCCAGAGATGGTTAGAAACTACAAATCATGTCCCTTCTCGATTCAAAACCTTGTGTGGTTTCTCATCTCATAAAATGTGAGTATTCTCAAATGACCTTGAAAACCCAAGGTCATATTTTGCTTCCTATCTATCATCTGAGCAATCTTTAAGACATTCCTTCTGTCTTGGTCTCATCCTCAGATGCAGATTAAATTTCTTATTGTTGCAGCCTGGAATTTGTCCTTTGCAAAGCTTGACAGGTGAATGAGTTTTGCCCTAGGGTTTACCTAATACACTTTCCCTCTTCCCTGTTTGCCTCTTCACCCTCTAGTCTCACTGGCTCCTACATTCTTCTTCTTCTTCTTCTTCTTCTTCTTCTTCTTCTTCTTCTTCTTCTTCTTCTTCTTCTTCTTCTTCTTCTTCTTCTTCTTCTTCTTCTTCTTCTTCTTCTTTTTGTAGGAAAATAACTTTTTTAATTCGATATATTTTTTATTTACATTTCAAATGATTTCCCCTTTTCTAGCCCCCCCACTCCCAGAAAGTCCCATAAGCCCCTTTCTCTTCCCCTGTCCTCCCACCCACCCCTTTCCACTTCCCCGTTCTGGTTTTGCCGAATACTGCTTCACTGAGTCTTTCCAGAACAAGGGGCTACTCCTCCTTTCTTCTTGTACCTCATTTGATGTGTGGATTATGTTTTGGGTATTCTAGTTTTCTAGGTTAATATCCACTTATTAGTGAGTGCATACCATGATTCACCTTTTGAGTCTGGGTTACCTCACTTAGTATGAAGTTCTCTAGCTCCATCCATTTGCCTAAGAATTTCATGAATTCATTGTTTCTAATGGCTGAATCCTACATTCTTCTTAATGCTTTTCAGCGATCACACTGTCAAAGATGCTCCTTTCACTATGCAGCCTTCCACTTTTATGTGCTCCGTGTTCAAATCTCACTATTAATAAAGCCTTCCCAGATCATCCTCACCCTCTTATTTATTTTTTCTGTGTAATAATTCTCCCTGTCTTTCATGACCACTTTTTCTTGAAATATATTTGTCTGTATCTTTCTGTACAATACCCTTTACCATAACAGAAGTCCTATGACGGCACAGTAGTAGGTTCCATGTTCTACTTTAGTGCCTAGAGCAATGCTTGACAAATATGTTGAGCTCAACAAGAATTGGTTCATAAAGGACTAGCAGAGAATTCATACTTATGCAAGCAGTCCTGATATAACAATTTACATCATCATTAGAAATTATGAAACAGAATTTCTAGAGATTCTAATGTGTTTGGTTACTTATTCTACTTCTTTCCTTTCTGTCTGGGATATTGTTTTTTTTTTTTAGCATCTCACTCTCTACTCCCATTATAGTGTCTGTCTTCAGATCTCGGCAAGGCCTAATTCCTCGGCTCTTCCATAGTTACTAGATAGTATGCTGGACATAGCCTTGAAATCATTGTAAATATCAGTTCGTTTAAGTTGGAAAAGTTTTAAGGTAGGTGTTAGTATTATTCTCATTTTATAGATATACCAACTAAAGCACAGAAAAGTTAGAAAACTTATTGAAAGCAAGGAAAGTCTTACTAAAAATCTTGTGCCTTAGTCCTATTGTCATTTATCTTCTCCTTTATCAGCCTCTCATCCTCTGACTATGTTTCTGCCTGGTACAACTTAGAGTTGACCACAGTGCTTTCCTTTCTCATTGCCTCATTCCTCAGGGTCACTCCATTATGTAAGCCAATCAAGTAAGGGTAGGTAAAATTAATGGGAGGAGGGCTTATCAACTGTTCTATTAAGTCAGATGTTGCTGCTTGAGTCAGATGTTTACCACATCTGGACAATGTCCTAGAATCATTTTCTTTCCACCCTTGGTACATTGTATCTCCTTGTGACTGTTGTTGTTTTTGGCAACCATTAAGTATCCAGATGACAGATCATCTCAATGGGGCAAAGTGGATGCTTCTGCCTTTCTTGAGTGGTAGTGTGATGGGGTGAGCCTTCTTTTGCCTTTTTTGTTGACATGGTAGCTTCTTTTTCCTCTCAACATACTACCTCCTTTTGTGCTCCGTAAAGACTTAAAGTACATACTTGCTATTGTCAAAATGTCACCTTAGAGAATAGATTTTATTTTTTTCTGAGCTGTGAAAAAACTCAATGTATTTAGTATAGGTTCTGAATAAAATCTGTACTCTTTCACCGACTTTTGTCCCATTTTAAATAATGTTCTTTTGGCTGAATGTTGGAAAGTCTTGCAAATATTATTGATCAGTGTTGAAATTGGTTTGGAATTTCATTATGTTTCTAGCTGCCTTCAGTACTGCAGTGGAGGCTCTGGAGGTCACTGCAGATAGCTCCAGTAGCTGATAGCAGGGTTTTTGTATTTCTATGCTAGGGGAGAATCTGTTTCTTTGTCTGTCTCTGTCTCTGTCTCTGTCTCTGTCTCTGTCTCTGTCTCTTTGTCTCTGTCTCTGTCTCTGTCTCTGTCTCTGTCTCTCTCTCTCTCTCTCTCTCTCTCTCTCTCTCTCTCTCTCTCCTCCCTTTCCATTGAAAGACAGGCCACAAATGTCTGAAATTTAAGCCATAATAATGAGCCTCAACCTTCAAGTTAAGAATAGAAACACTTTCCCCCACTATTAGACAGACAATTTTGAGATATGGTCTACATTGTTTTCAAAGGATACCCAGTGGGATTGTGCCCCAGTTGTTCACAGGAATAAGCAGCTAATTAATGTATTGTTAAGGCTCTCCCCAAACCCCGTCCATGCATCATTTCTTCCTTCCTTTCCTTTTAGAATTCTGCCCAGGACCTATTACCAAATAAATTGTATCCAAATCTATAACTTAGTATCTGTTTATGGGAGATCCTAAACTGACATTTCTTCTAAAGAACAGAAAAATCCTCTGGAGCCATTGGCACCTTTCAGTTGCTACTTGAATTGTGAGGGTAGACAAAACTGGCTTATATGGAGATCTTCTCATAACGGTTTGGCAGCTGACAAAACATCTCCCTACACATTGCCTACCTTTTGAACACTGACTGAGGATCTAGCTATTTTTGTAGATTTCCATTTATAGCTTTTTTGAGAGTCAATTTTAATACATTTGATTATACTAGCCACCCATTTGAGTTAAAAAGATGGATAAAATTTTGGTTTGACCAAAATGTTATCTAGGGATACTGTTTCCTATTTAGCAGCCTGTGTGGGTGTGGAACTAAGGATAATGAGCCTAATGCTACATATGAAAAGAGAACAGATTGCGTGGTAGAAGGAGGTGCATTAGATTTCTCAAGCAACTTGAGATGCCATTTAGTTCACTGGAAGAGGCCATTTTCTAGGCAGTTAGAGGAGCAAATGACTCAGTAAGAGATAGTGTTTGACAGTAGGGATTTCTGTAAGGGGGAATTTCCGTTGCCTTATTCCAAAGTGTAATTCAGTATAGTTGTGAGGGAAACAGTGCTGTGCATCCACCCCCATGCAGAAAGTATAGATGCCTGAGAAAGAAGGAACGTAAAAAGCATAAGTCAGGAAGGGAAGAAGTACTTGTGCCTGGTCATATAGGTATTTTTTCTATATCCTATTGGATGCAAAGTATTTCTCTACAATGGTAGAGGAAACTCAATTCTGTTTCTGCCTAGATTGTTTGAATTGGTATTCTGAATGTCTAGAGAAAATAAAGAACATCTTTACAGTGAACTCCACTAAGTGTGTGTGTGTGTGTGTGTGTGTGTGTTGAACTTCCTAGTGCTGGCTGCAGAAAAATGCACCACATTGCTTGGTACTTCACGTCCAGCTTGAAGTGTGAAGGAAGATTTGTTCAGGCAGGTCCTGTACCCACAAAATCTCCTGGCTGTCATCACTCATCTTTAAAGGTGCTTGTATAACAGCGGACATCCCACATGAGATTGCACTGCATTGAAACACAGTGGAATTGGATTTTTATAGATGATTACAGTTTTCCAGAGACTTTTAAGCATACCTTGAAAGCTTAGATGTGGATGCTACAATCGTCAAAAATCAAAAGCAAAGCCGTCCAGAGATTTAAATTTCAGAGATGTGGAGATTGCATCTCTTCACATCTGATAAGGCGTTTGATTTGGATTTCAAAGCTTAGATAATGTTATCACCACTTCAGGGATTTTATATCTAAAATGATAATTTGTTCTAAGTATGAATGTCTTTCCCACTGCTCTCTCATTTGCGACCTAGAAAGCAACTCCTAAGTCCTGTCTTGTATCTTCTCAAAAATATGTCTTAATTTGCTTGGCATTGCTTCAAGCAAGAATTCTTAAGAATAAGAACCAGTGGGACAGTATCCTTCCAGCTTCTGTCTGCACCCTGAACTGATCCTGTGCCACAGTGCTCCATACCCAAATACTGCCGGGAGAGAGCTGGTCTCCCAGGAGTGCTGACAAGGCTGTGAGCACAGATAAGAGGACCACTTCTGCTCAGAGGGACCAGCCTGGAACCCTCAGGATACAGGAACTGGGGAGCAGCCTGTCACAGGATCCTTCCATTTCCCTCTGTGTTATAAGCTGATCCTGTGCCACAATACACCATACACAAATAATGCTGGGAAAAAGCTGGTCTCCCAGCAATGCTGACTCACCTGTGAACACAGGTAAGACCACCACTTCTGCTCAAATTCCTGCCCAAGAGACACTAACCCTGAGCCATCAGGACACAGGAACCAAGGAACAGCCAGGAACAGGATCCTTCTGTTTCTGTCTGCACCCTGGAGCTGACCCTGTACCACAGCTGTCCATACCCAAATTCCTCCTGGAGAGAATTGGGCTCCCAGGAGTACGGACACACAGGCTTGCAGGAGGGAAAAGACAAAGTTAGCGAAATCAAGACCAGCTAATACCAGAGATAACCGGATGGTGAGAGGCAAGGGCAAGAACATAAGCAACAGAAACCAAAGTTATTTGCCATCATCAGAACCTAGTTATCCCAACACAGCAAGCCCTGAATACCCCAACACACTGGAAAAGCCAGACTCTGATATAAAATCACATCTCATGGTGAAGACAGAAGATTTTAAGAAGGACATAAACAACTCCCTTAAAGAAATACAGGAGAACACAGGTAAATAGGTAGAAGCCCTTAAAGAGGAAACACAAAAATCTCTTAAAGAATTGAAGGAAAACTTAACCAAACAGGTGAAGGAATTGAACAAACCTATCCAGGATCAAAAAAAGGAAATAGAAACAATAAATAAATCACAAAGAGAGACAACCCCGGAGATAGAAAACCTAGGAAAGAAATCAGGAGTCATAGATGCAAGCATCAACAACAGAATACAAGAGATAGAAGAGAGAATCTCAGATGCAGAAGATAATAGAATTTTAAGGGCCAGTAAATATCTTCAACAAAATTATAGAAGAAGACTTCCCTAACCTAAAGAAAGAGATGACCATGAACATATAACAAGCCTACAGAACTTCAAATAGATTGAACCAGAAAAGAAATTCCTCCTGTCACATAATAATTAAAACACCAAAATGCACAAAACAGAAAGAATATTAAAAGCAGAAAGGGAAAAGGTCAAGTAACATATAAAGGCAGGCCTATCAGAACTAAAGCAGACTTCTCAACAGAGACTATGAAAGCTTAAGATCCTGGACAGATGTCATACAGACCCTAAGAGAACACAAATGCCAGCCCAGGCTCCTATACCCAGCAAAATTCTCAATTACCATAGAAGGAAAAACCAAGATATTCCATGACAAAACCAAATTTACACAATATCTTTCCGCAAATCTATACTGACAAAGCATAATAGATGGAAAACACCAATACAAGGAGGGAAACTACCACCTAGAAAAAGCAAGAAAGTAATCTTCCAACAAACCCAAAAGAAGAGAGCCACATACACATAAAAATGACATCAAAACTAATGGGAAGCAACAATCACTATTCCTTAATATCTCTTAACACCAATGGATACAATTCTCCAATAAAACGACATAGAATAACAGACTGAATATGTAAACCAGCATTTTCCTGCATACAGGAAATTTACCTCAGTGTCAATGAAAGATACTACCTCAGAGTAAAGTGCTGGAAAACAATTTCCCAAGCAACTAGTCTCAAGAAACCAGCTGGAGTAGCCATTCTAAAATAAATGAATAAAAGCAACTTTCAACCAAAAGTTATCAAAAAGGATAATAAATGACACTTCATACTTATCCTAGGAAAAAAACTCTACCAAGACGAACTCTCAATTTTGAACATATATGTTCCAAATGCAAGGACACCTACAATCATACAAGAAACTCTACTAAAGCTTAAAGCACATATCACACCCCATACAATAATTGTGGGTGGCTTCACCACCCCACTCTCACCAATAGACAGATCAGGGAAACAGAAACTAATCAGAGACACAGTGAAATGAACAAAGGTTATAGACCAAACATAACAGATATCTATAGAACATTTCATCCTAAAACAAAAGAATATACCTTCTTCTCAGCACCTCATGGTACCTTCTCCAAAACTGATCATATTATCAGTCACAAAACAAGCCTCAACAGAAACAAGAAGATTGAAATAATCCCACACATCTTCTCAGATAACCATGGACTAAGGTTAGTCTTCTTTTTCTTAAAAAGCATATTATTAATTGTCCTTAATATTGCTACCTCCCTCTTTCCTGTCTTTCAAGATCCTCCCCACCTCCTTACCTATCCACTTTTATGTTCTTGTTCTATCTCATAGTCTCTTTCTTACTCTTTCTTTCTATCACTCTCTAGCTCCAACCCCCAAAACAGAACAAAACATAAAATTCAAAAAATATATGTCTTTTAAGCATTAATGTTCATCGATACTGCCTGACATACCTCACTGAATGAACTACTTCTGTGACTCTGGCTGATAGAGAATTGTAAACTAGGGTAAGGAAACATTCACAAATGTTCCTTAGTATATTGTCAGGCACACAGAAAAAGATGATTATGGCAGACTTTTTCACTGTGTTTTAGGACTCTGTTTACCTTCAGGACCAGATGATATTGGAGGAAGAATATTGTTTTTGAGTAAAGTTGATGGAAACACACTTTCTCTTATGTACTTATTTCTACTATTTAATTTATTTGCTTTTAGTAAGATCATGCTTTTGGATGTGGAGTGTTTGATATAAAAGACTGTTGAATTCTTATCCAACAGTGTGGTTTAGAGATGGTGATGAAGGAGTTCTGAAGTTAAATGAGCTATTATTTCTAAACCCTAGCTAGTGACAGAGAAAAAACAGAATCAGATTCCAGATTAGTTTTGCTATCTAGTATTTTTTAGCATATCACTCACATTAGCTTTTACTTATGATTTTTAAGTGCTGTGGAGAAAGAAAAATGCCTGTAAAATCTAGGAAGGCTTAAGGGTAATCATCTGCTATGTAATGGTGATAGGTTCACATTCACCAAACTGAAAAATATCCTGATTTATTTACTTGGAGATCAAAAACATCATAAAAAAGAAGGGACATAGGTAGAAAAAAAGCATTGAGTAGAGTATCCTGTGGTATATTTGATTCTCAGACAAAGATGGTGTTATTAGCCTAGGGGAGCTTCATTTTATGATATAAGTGAATATTCTAGCATTGGTTGTATGACCATCCAGGAAGATCTTTCATAAGTCTTACTTATCCCTAATAGAAAAAATAATCATCTAGAACAAGTCTATATGTAGGATTAAGGTAAGGTTATCAGTCTATGGATAGTCTCTCTGTGAGAAAAAAGAAAATTGAGGTTCCAAGCTATGTAGTGTAGATTCAGTGCCTGTTTGATTTTCTCATCTGCAGAACAGAGACTTTCAGGCTTTAGAAAATTAGTTTTTAACCTTTCAGCACTACAATTTTCCATCCATAAAATGGAAATTATAGTCCTTATTCAGAGCGGTGCTAGGAAGATTTAGTGCTTTGATATTTGTACAGAATGACACTTGTTATAATGCAAGGAAGATATCAGTTTTAGCTGTTACTATCTGGTTTCCTTCTTTTCTAGCATATTTACCTGCAGGCCCAAGTTATGGAAGATGCTTATATTAGAATAAATAATTAGCTTTGAGAATGGGTGCATAAATAAAAGTTCAAGTTGTGAATTTGATTAACATTTTCTTCCTTTGTGGATGTATTTCCAAATATGTTTTTATATAAATACATGAATTAAGTACTGTGAACTTAAGTTTCCTGAATCTATTTATATAAGAGATCTAAAATAGTTAATTTCACAGAAACAAAGAATAGGGATATAGATACTAGGGACTTGGGGATAGGTAAGTGGGAGGTTGTTTCTTATCAGCTATAATGCTTTAGTCATGCTAGGTGGGTAAGTTTTAGAGTTCTGCCCTACAACATAGTGTCTATAGTTAGTCATACTGTATTGTACACTTGAACAATATAATGCAGTAGGTTTCACATTAAGTGTTCTTCCCCCAAATAAAACATAATTAGTAAAGAGGGAAATTACCTCCTTGATGAACTCCAGATAAATAATGCATAAATAAATAAAGAGCATTGTGATTGCATATGTACATTTTTGAAACTTAACTCATGTGAGGATTTGCCATTTGTAATCAGAGTATATTAGAATTAGCCAGCCATTGAATGTCTGAAGTGTCCTTGTTGGACAAGATGCCTTTTATGCTGAAATTTACTACAGTAACCAACATTCATTGACAATAAGACAGGCTAGTTGACACGAGGACTAGATTTTCTTAGAAAATAAAAATATGTCATTATCAAACATTTTTCTGGGGTTCTTATCTATTTTATTAGAGGTTTGTAGGAAGTGATTTAAAAATAGACAATGCACTTACTTTGTCTTAAATTTCTCAATGATTCAAGTGGTTTGTCCACATGTTAAAGATATTGAAACATTTAAAAAAAATCAAATAGCTGTTTTGGTTTACTTTTTAAGTGTAGGAATACTTAGCCTCTTTATTCTAATAAAGATTTCCAAATTTATGTTTGAGCTCTTGAAAAGGGGTTACACTGACAAATATTATATCCCACTTAATTTTTAGGGATTAAAAATATCAAACAATTTTGTAGGATATAATTTTCAAAGTACTTTGGCATGCACTATTTCACTTGAAATATGCAGTACTTTGCTCTGATATTTATTATTACCAATATCATTTTACAATAAGGGCTCAAAATACTTAAGTGAACTCTGTTGAGGTAGATGGCAGAATATTTACAGTCAGTTCCAGCTTTCTTCCTAGCTCCTATCCACAATTAAACAATTTTTATCTTGATCACAATCTGCTCAGAATTTAAAGGAGACTTCTGGAAAGTGTAACATTTCAACCACTATTGTCAGCAATTCTTATTATAAGGTCTTATTGAAAAACAATTCTGCTTACCATAAGATTACTCTAAAATTGCAACTGTGTATGCTGTATGAATGGAAATATCAGAGTAAATAATAGTTTGATTAGAGACTACAAACAAAGACAGCTTTATTGTTTAGTCATCCTGGTGAGTTATGAGCAAGGGATAGTTGTGTCATATGTGTCTCTGCACATGCAGTTTTGCCCATAAACTAGATGTGAGAGCTGGTGTAGGAGATGGGAAGCAGAATGAGTCAGAGGAGGAAAAGCACGTGTCTGTTTAATGGAAAACTTCAAAGCCAGTAAATCTTGTTTTGGCTTCAGAAATTGTCACCCCATCTTCAATTCTTTATGCACACATAGGAACAGTGCGCCTGCTGTGGCTTTGTTGATGCTCTCAGATTTCTACCTCATAAGATTATCAGATAAATATAATATAATTTTTGTTTCTATTACAAGATAATTTGAGTCTAAGTGGCCCCCTTTCATCCTCTCTTGCCCTGATTACATAAGTGAAGCTTGCTTTATCTTATTTGGGGCTCTTAAAAATGCTTCCTATACCTGTACCCCTTCATACATTATTCCAGGGAGAGATAAATTTAATTTTTATTAGCAGAGAGCTATGAGTCATTCTGCTAACTGGCACCACCAGCCACTTCCCCACCAGACTGGCCTTTGCTGAGGGCTCTAAATTTAGGAACTGAATGAGATTGCCTTTTGGTTACATAAAGAGGCAAGGAGATTATTTTTAGCACACCATTATACCTAGAGAGCCCTGTGTATCTATCTGATTTCTTAACCACAGGCTGAAAGAAAACGTGATTACTGATTCTCTCTATGTACTCTTTGGGGTCAGCATCTTTCTGGACTAAATGACATATGCAGTTTTGTTCGCCTGCAATTCTTCATGATTATTTCATCTGTGTTATAAACATACTGGATATCAATAGTGATTAAATACAATGAAATTTTTTCTTACTGCATCCTTCACTTGGAAAAAAAAACCTCCCCAATATACATTATGGTTTTATTCATTCTTACTCATATACGTTCTTCCTCCTCCCCTCTAACCCTCCTTTCCTACATCCTTCCTTTTTCTTTCCTTTGCCTCCCAAGTCTTCTCTCTCCATTCCACTCTGTATCGTAAGTGTCTGAGGAAAACATTTGGGCTGTGTCTTTTCTAAGGCTGCTGTCAGAGCTGATGATGGCACATGTCTGTCTAGATCAATGAAACTTTGTTTGTGTTTTCCTTTCTGAGCATTTGTTTTTACTTTCCTTTTTCGAGATTGCTGTAACTGATTTGGAAAAATAGAAGTGGCAAGACAAATATTAGGAGGCCTGCTGTCATCTGGGCAGAAAATTAATGGACACAGTGTAGTGGCCAGAGAGCAAATGTGGACAGAGGCAATGTATTCCTTGTCAGTGCATCCTTGATTCACAATACAGTATGAAAAGTCAGCGATAGCCCCTTTTGATCCCTCAGTCATATTTTAGCTACAAACAGCAAACACTTCCTTGCAATGATGATAAATCTTATCTTTTTTTTTTAAATTTTCTTTATTTACATTTTAAATGTTATCCCCTTTCCTGGTTTCTCCCCTCCTGGAAACCCTCTATCCCATCCCCCCTTGCCCTGCTTCTATGAGGGTTTTTTCCTCTACCCACCTCCCCACTTCCACCTCCCCACCCTCAATTCCCCTGCACTGGGGCATCTATCAAGCCTTCATAGGACCAAGGACCCCTCCTCTCCATGCTTTTCTGCTACATATGTAGGTGGACTCCTTGGTTGGTGGTTTAGTACCTGGTTGGTTGATATTATTGTTCTTCCTGTGGAGTTGCATACTCCTTCAGCTCCTTCAGTCCTTTCTCTCACTCCTCCATTGGGGACCCCAAACTCAGTGAAATGGTTGACTGCGAGCATCTGCCTCTGTAAGGTACTGGCAGGGCCTCTCAGGAGACAGCTTTATCAGGTTCCTTTCAGCAAGCACTTCTTGGCATTCACAGTAGTGTCAAAGTTTGATGACTGTATATGGGATGAGTCCCCAGGTGGGACAGTCTCTGGATGGCCTTTCCTTCAGTCTCTGTTCTACACTTTCTCTCCATATTTGTTCCCATGAGTATTTTGTTCCCCTTTCTAAGAAGGAATGAAGCATCCACACTTTGGTATTCCTTCTTCATGAGTTTTATGTGGTCTGTGAGTTGTATCTTGGGTATTCCAAGCTTCTGGGCTAATATCCACTTATCAGTGAATGCATACCATGTGTGTTCTTTTGTGATCAGGTTACCTCACTCAGGATGATATTTTCTAGTTTCATCCATTTGCCTAGAATTTCATAAATTCATTATTTCTAATAGCTAAGTAGTATTCCATTGTGTAAATGTACCACATTTTCTGTATCCATTTCTCTCTTGAGGGACATCTGGGTTCTTTCCAGCTTCTAACTATTATAAATAAGGCTGCTATAGACATAGTGGAGCATGTGTTCTTATTACTGTTAAAGAATCTTCTGGGTATATGCCCAGGAATGGTATAGCTGGGTCCACAGGTAAATACTATGTCCATTTTTTTTTGTGGAAAAACAGACTGATTTCCAGAGTGGTTGTTCCAACTTGTAACCCCACCAACAATAGAGAAGTGTTCCTCATTCTCCACTTCCTCGCCAGCATCTGCTGTCCCCTGAGTTTTTGGTTTTAGCCATTCTGACTGGTGTGAGGTAGAAACTCAGGGTTGTTTTGCTTTGCATTTCCTTGGTGACTAAGGATGTTGAACATTTCATTAGGTGTTTCTTGGCCATTCCAGATTCCTCAGTTGGTAATTCTTTCTTTAGCTCTGTACCCAATTTTTTAGAGCAATTTGATTCTCTGGAGTCTAATTTTTGAATTCTTTGTATTTATTGGATATTAGCCCTCTAATGGATATAGGATTGATAAAGATCATTTCCCAATCTGTTGGTTGCAGTTTTGTCCTGTTGACAGTGTCCTTTGCCTTACAGAAGCTTTGCAGTTTTATGAGGTCCCAATTGTCAATTCTTGATCTTAGAGCATAAGCTACTGATGTTCTATTCAGGAGCATTCCCCTTGTGCACATGTTCTCGAGGGTCTTCTATGCATTCTGTTTTTTTAGTTTCAGTGTATCTGGTTTTATGTGGAGGTACTTGATCCACTGGAACTTGAGCTTTGTACAAGGAGAGAAGAATGGGTTGATTTGCATTTTTCTACATGCTGATCAAGAGTTGAACCAGCACCATTTTTTAAAAATTCTGTCTTTTTTTCACTTGATGCCTTTTGCTCCTTTATCAAAGGATAAAGTGAGCATAGGTGTGTGGGTTCATTTCTGGATCTTCAATTTTATTCCATTGATAGTTCTGCCTATCTCTGTACCAATGCCATGCAGTTTTTTATCACTATCACTCTGTAATAGAGATTGAGGTCAGGAATGGTGATTCCCCCAGAAGTTCTTTTTTTTTTTGTTTAACATTTTTATTTTCTATATTCTTTGTTTACATTCCAAATGATTTCCCCTGTCCCGGATCCCCCCTCCCAATATGTCCCATAAACCTTCTTCTCTCCATCCCTTCTCCAATCACCTCCCTCCTTTTTCTCTGTCCTTATATTCCCCTTCAATGCTAGATCGATCCTTTCCAGGATCAGGACCCTCTCCATACTTCTTCATGGCAGTCATTTGTTATGCAATTTGTGCCTTGGGTATTCAGAGCTTCTGGGCTAATTAATATCCACTTATCAGAGATTGCATTCCATGTGTATGTATTCTTTTGTGATTGGGTTACCTCACTTAGGATGATATTTTCCAGATCAAACCATTTGCATAAAAATTTTGTGAATTCATTGTTTCTAATTGCTGAGTAGTATTTCATTGTGTAAATATACCACATTTTCTGTATCCATTCCTCCTTTGATGGGCATCTGGGTTCTTTCCAGCTTCTGGCTATTATAAATAAGGCTGCTATGACCATAATGGAGCATGTGTCTTTATTGCATGCCGGGGAATCCTTTGGGTATATGCCCAGGAGAGGTATAGCAGGGTCCTCTGGAAATGTCATGTCCAGTTTTCTGAGGAACCTCCAGACTGATTTCCACAGTGGTTGTACAATCTTACAGCCCCACCAGCAGTGGAGGAGTGTTCCTCTTTCTCCACATCCTTGCCAACACCTGCTGTCTCCTGAATTTTTGACCTTAGCCATTCTGACTGATGAAAGGTGAAATCTCAGGGTTGTTTTGATCTGCATTTCCCTAATGACTAATGATGTTGAGCACTTCTTCAGGTGCCTCTCGGCCATCCGAATTTCTTCAGGTGAAAATTCTTTGTTAAAATCTATACCCCATTTTTTAATAGGGTTATTTGGTTCCCTGGGGTCTAACTTCTTGATTTCTTTGTATATATTGGATATTAGCCCTCTATCAGATGTGGGGTTGGTGAATATTCTTTCCCAATTTGATGGTTGCCGATTTGTCCTTTTAACAGTGTCCTTTGCCTTAGAGAAACTTTGTAATTTTATGAGGTCCCATTTGTCAATTCTTGATCTTAAAGCATAAGCTATTGGTGATCTGTTCAGGAACTTTTCCCCTGTGCCCATGTCCTCAAGGGTCTTCCCCAGTTTCTTTTCTATTAGTTTCAGTGTGTCTGGTTTTACATGGAGGTCCTTGATCCACTTGAAGTGAAGTTTAGTTCATGGAGATAAGAATGGATCAATGCGCATTCTTCTACATGCTGACCTCCAATTGATCCAGCACCATTTGTTGAAAAGGCTATCTTTTTTCCACTGCATGTTTTTGGCTCCTTTGTCGAAGATCAAGTGACCATAGGTGTGTGGATTCATTTCTGGATCTTTAATTCTATTCCATTGGTCCACTTGTCTGTCACTGTGCCAATACCATGCAGTTTTTAACACTATTGCTCTGTAGTATTGCTTGAAGTCAGGGATACTGATTAGCCCAGAATTTCTTTTGTTGTTGAGAATAGTTTTAGCTATCCTGGGTTTCTTGTTATTCCAGATGAATGTGAGAATTGCTTTTTCTAACTCTGTGAAGAACTGAGTTGGGATTTTGAATCTGTAGATCGGTTTTGGCAAGATGGTCATTTTAACAGAAAATTGAAAGGGTGACATAATAACAGAAACTGAGGAAATTTAAAAAATCGTCATTTTTTTTCCCACTGGATGTTTTCAGTTCCTTTGTCAAAGATCAGGTGACCAAATGTGTGTGGGTTCATTTCTGGGTCTTCAATTCTATTCCATTGATCCACTTGCCTGTCATTGTACCAATACCATGCAGTTTTTAGCACTATTGCTCTGTAGTAGTGTTTGAGGTCTGGGATACTGATTCCCCAGAAGTTCTTTACTGTTGAGAATCGTTTTAGCTATCTTGGGTTTTTTGTTATTCCAGATGAATTTGAGAATTGTTCTTTCTAACTCTATGAAAAACTGAGTTGGGATTTTGATATGGATTGCATTCAATCTGTAGATTGCTTTTGGCAAGATAGCCATTTTAACTATATTAATCCTGCCAATCCACAAGCATGGAAGATTTTTCCATTTTCTGAGGTCTTCTTTGATTTCCTTCTTCAGAGATCTGAAGTTCTTGTTGTATAGGTTTTATTTGGTTAGTGTCACCCCAAGATACTTTATGCTGTTTGTGGCTATTGTGAAGGGTGTCATTTCCCTAATTTCTTTCTCAGTCTGCTTATCCTTTGAGTATAGAAAGGCTACTGATTTGCTTGAGTTGATTTTGTAACCAGCCACTTTGTTGAAGTTATTTATCAGTTGTAGGAGTTCTCCTTTCCAACAAATGGTGCTGGTTCAATTTGGAGGTCAGCATGCAGAAGAATGCAAATTGATCCATTCTTATCTCCTTGTACTAAGCTCAACTCCAAGTTGATCTAGGACCTCTGCATAAAACCTGACACACTGAAACTAATAGAAAAGAAACTGGGGAAGACCCTTGAGGACATGGGCACAGGGGAAAAGTTCCTGAACAGAACTATTCCACAAAATAGAAATAGAAGGAACACTACCAAATTTGTTCTAGGAGGCCACAATTACACTTATACCTAAACCCAACAAAAAGTAAACAAAGAAAGAGAACTTTAGACCAATGTTCCTTATGAACATTGGTGCAAAAATACTCAAAAAAAATTTTTGCCCACTGAATCTAAGAACACATCAAAACGATCAATCACCATGCTCAAGTAGGCCTCATCCCAAGGATGCAGAGATGGTTCAACATTCAGAAATCCATCACATAATTCACTACATAAACAAAGTCAAAGAAAAAAAACCACATGATCATTTCATTAGATGTTGAAAAATAGTTTGATCAAAATCTTGCTTTATATGATTACGTAGACCTGAAATTGTTTTTAAGGGGCTGTATGGTTATATAACTAGTTTCTTTAAAAATGTGTACCCTCAATGGTTGTATTCCATTCAGGAATCCATGCAGTTAGCTGAGTGTTTTACTTGGTGTGTGTGTGTGTGTGTGTGTGTGTGTGTGTGTGTGTGTGTCCAGAACAAGGAAAATGCTTTAAGTAGGAGATAATGAATGATAAATATTAGTATGAGTGAATTCCTATCAGTAAGATTACAGTTATTTGCTGAAATTGTGCACTGAGATATTGCTAACATGATAGTTCTGGGGTATAGGAAGCTAGATTGCACAATAATGACCCAGGAAAATGATCCCATTTGACAGGCATGCCCCTTTTCTCTCACTGGTTATCCAGCATGTTCTTGCTCATCTATTCTTTATCCTTCCTTATAAGATAATTTTGGAGACATAAATCCAATCATGTTATCTAATATGTTAAAGAACAAATTGGCTATAATATTCCTTACATAATGAAGGTAATCAGAGAGCCATCAAAGAAAAACAAACATATTTTTCTTAACAGTATAAATAGGAAAACAGAACAGGATATAGAAAATATAAAATAAATAATTATATTTCTCAGAAATGAGAAAGTGACATTTTGGACAGGCTATTATCTTAATAAATATGATGATTGACTCAATCTAGTCAGTGTCATTTCTCCCAAATAGGAGCACTGTACCTAAGTTTGGTTTCCTTTGGGTTCCATAATACAGCCAGTTGGGGTTTCCTAGTCACTGCTTATACCTAGATAGGACTGAAATCACAATACTTTGGTGCCCAGGAATGTATAGTCACTTGTAAGACACATTTGCTCTAAGACTGAAAGTGAAAGGGGCAGAGCATTTTTTCTTATATGAAACTTCCACTCCTGGCTGATCTCTGAATGCTTCTTCACGAAGCCAATGAGATCCTGAGACATGTATTCTTTCTTTACTCTCAATACCCTGGCTTTGTAAATTTCTTTATATATGGTAATATTGTGGAATTTATTTGAAGCCCTTTAACACATGAGTGATGACAACAAAAGTTCCCACTCTATATTAAATGAAAGGAATTGTACAGTGGGGAACTATGGATGCAGATAATATCTCCCCTGTGGAAAAAAGATATACAGTCTACAGGAGAGCTAGTTTATTTGGGATGAAAGAAAGCCATGGTTGACTATGGTGATCTCATCACCATAGCTACTGAAAGGCTGGACCATGTCCGTTAACCCCAGAATTGCCAGTGTTCTTATAGCTTCTTATACATCACAATATGACAAGGCATTGGAAATTGGATTTTTGGAGGAATTGGCTATTTGGAGATTATAGAGTGGTGGACTCACTATGGGATCAGAATCTTGTGTACTGAAGGGTAGCAACACAACATCAGTTTTCAGCCCATCCTCTCTTGCCAGGCTCTTAGAGACCTGAGTATGAAGGAATATGGATGAAGAGAAAGGTTCTACCATAGTGCAATTATCTTGGAATTTATGACACCCTGAATGTTACTTAGGGGATCTTTGAAAAAAAATGGCAATTGTCTCTTTCCCCTCCATCATTGAGCTGGGCTTTTTAGCCTCTGTGCTCAACCTGTGTGACTTTCCAGGCCGCCAGCCCCTGCTCTCAGACTGTGATATTCATGGCCTTTGTTCTCTGGAGAACAATACAGGCAGCTTGCACCTGGAAGTCCTGTGGAAGTTCTCTCGGGATCTTAGCAGGCGACCTGCTGAGATTGGAGCCAGCCAGATGCCTTCACCTGATGCCTGGGAGGAGGGTTCTTCCTAAGCTATATATTGACTAATATTTATTAAAGTTTTGGTCATGATCAGCGAAGGTCTCAGTTCTCGTTCACTGCCCCCCCCCCCCCCCCCCCCCCCGTATATCCCCAGGATTCTCTTTCGGGCTTCTGGTTCTTCTGTCGCTGCAGGCAGCAACAGGTAATAGCAAGTGCAGATTACCAGAAGAGGAAATCATGCTCTCAGTAGACTGGTATCTCACTTTTGGTAAATAAAATGCTGGAAATGGTCACTTGATTTCATCTGTAAATCTGAGTGATAAGTTTTAGGAAATTTGTCTTTACTTATCAATTAAAGGCATTCACAGAGAGAATTCAATGCCTGATACCCTATTACAAAATGTATAGGTAGACTGAATTGATTGAAGACACCTTGCGGCCCATGGCCTACCAATCTCCTTGTATTAGTGACCAGCTGTGTGCAGGTGGAAACTAAACATTTTCCCTTAGCTACACTAATAATCTGATCCATGGATTCTCTGCAATTTATGTGTTCTGAGTGTATATTTGAACCCAAAGGGGTTCAACACTCATGGGGAAATTTCTGACCACTGGGGGATGACAGCCAGTAGATACAAATTGGTCTCTAGGGCAGATAATTGTGAGCTACCTTCTGCATTATCCCTCAGGGCATTTTTCAGAAGACTGAATTCCAGTTGTCCACAGAAATGATAGCATAGCCCAGCGGAGTGAGCGGAGCACAGGGGAGGTCACAGCAACATTCACCTTCGGAGCTCCCTGGGGGTGCACACGGGTTCCACCTGGTCCACAGACACAATCTGGGGCAAGGCCTCAGGCAGAAGCCCCCAGCTCAACTCTCTCCGCTTCAGATCAGCCTGGGTGGCCGCCACATCTCCAGGTCCATCAAGAGGCTAGTGGGGGCTTCCGGGCGGCCAGCTGGGAGAAGTCGGTGTGCTCCAATAAATCCTGCGGGCCCCAGCGGGAGCCTTCAGGTGCCTGCTTCGGGATCTGAACAGCCTGGACAACAGCACCCTGTCTATAGGCAGTGCAGAGTGTAAGCTGTGCACCAGAGGCCAACGGGGAAGGGGCAGCTTGCACTGGTGAGTCCAGCACTGACAAGACCAAGTAACACCAGTGAGAGCCAGATGGCAAAAGGCAAACGCAGAAACGTCACTAACAGAAATCAAGGCAATATGGCAACATCTGAACCAAATTCTCCTCTACCAGCAAGTCCTGGATACCCCATCACACCAGTAAAACAAGATTTGGATTTAAAATCACTGGTCATGATGCTGGTACAGGAACACATGAAGGACATTGAGGAGAAAATGGATCAAAAGTTAGAAGCCCTTGCAAGGGAAACACAAAAATCATTGAAAGAAATCCAGGAGAATACAAAAGCCAACAAGGAGGAAATGCAAAAAACACTTAAAGAAATACAGGAGAACTTTGCTCAACAGGCTGAGGTCATGAAAGACGAAACACAAAAATCTCTTAAAGAAATACAGGAGAACTTTGGTCAACAGGCTGAGCTCATGAAAGAGGAAACACAAAAATCTCTTAAAGAATTACAGGAAAACACAAACATGCAAGGGAAGGAGCTAAGCAAAACCATCCAGGATCTAAAATCAGAAGTAGAAACAACTAAGAAAACTCAAAGGGAGACAACTTTGGAGATAGAAAGCCTTGGGAAGAAATCAGGGGACAGAGATGCAAATATCAACAACAGAATACAAGAGATAGAAGAAAGAATCTCAGATGCTGAAGATTCCATAGAAACCATGGACTCAACAGTTAAAGAAAATGCAAAGTGCAAAAAGCTTGTAACCCAAAATATCCAGGAAATCCAGGACACAATGAGAAGACCAAACCTAAGGATTATAGGCATAGATGAGAGTGAAGATTTACAACTTAAAGGGCCAGCAAATATCTTCAATAAAATTATGGAAGAAAACTTCCCTAACCTAAAGAGAGAGATGCCCATGAATATACAAGAAGCCTACAGAACTCCAAACAGACTGGACCAGAACAGAAATACTTCCCGTCACATAATAATCAAAACACCAAATGTTCTAAACAAAGAAAGAATACTAAAGGCAGTAAGAGAAAAAGACCAAGTAACATATAAAGGAAGACCTATCAGAATCACAGCAGACTTTTCACCTGAGACTATGAAGGCTAGAAGGTCCTGGGCAGATCTCATGCAGACTCTAAGAGAACACAAATGCCAACCAAAACTACTATATCCAGCAAAACTCTCAATCACCATAGATGGAGAAACTAAGATATTTCACGACAAAACCAAGTTCACCCAATATCTATCCACAAACCCAGCCCTAAAAAGGATAATAGGAGGACAACACCAATACAAGGAGGGAAACTCCACCCTGAAAAAAGCAAGATAGTAACCTTTCATCAAACCCAAATAAGTTAAGCAATCAAATTTAAAAAATAACGTCAAAAAAGATAGGAAGTAACAATCACTATTCCTTAATATCTCTTAACATCAATGGACTCAATGCCCCAATAAAAAGACACAGACTAACTGACTGGATACGTAAACAGGACCCTACATTTTGCTGCTTACAGGAAACACACCTCAGGGTCAAAGACAAACACTACCTTAGAGTAAAAGGCTGGAAGACAATTTTACAAGCAAATGGTCTCAGGAAACAAGCTGGAGTAGCCATTTTAATATCAGATAAAATTGACTTTCAACCCAAAGTCATCAAAAGAGACTCTGAGGGACACTTCTTGCTGGTCAAAGGAAAAATACAACAAGAAGAACTCTCAATCCTGAACATCTATGCTCCAAATGCAAGGGCACCCTCTTTCATAAAAGAAACTTTATTAAAACTCAAAGCACACATTGCACCTAACACAATAATTGTGGGTGACTTCAACACTGCACTTTCCTCAATGGACCGATCAGGAAAACAGAAACTAAACAAGGACACAATGAAACTAATTGAAGCTTTGGACCAATTAGATTTAACTGATATATATAGAACATTCTATCCTAAAACAAAAGAATATACCTTTTTTTCAGCACCTCATGGTACCTTCTCCAAAATCGACCATATAATTGGTCACAAGACAGACCTCAACAAATATAAAAAGATAGAACTAATCCCATGCCTCCTATCTGATCACTATGGAATAAAAGTGGTCTTCAATAGCAACAGAAACAACAGAAAACCCACAAACACGTGGAGATTGAACAATACTCTACTCAATGACACCTTGGTCAAGGAAGAAATAAAGAAAGAAATTAAAGACTTTTTAGAACACAATGAAAATGAAAACACAACATACCCAAATCTATGGGACACAATGAAAGCAGTGCTAAGAGGAAAACTCATAGCCCTGAGTGCCTCCAAAAAGAAAATGGAGAGAGCATACATTACCAACTTAATGACACACCTGAAAGCCCTAGAACAAAAAGAAGCTATTTCACCCAGGAGGAGTAGAAGGCAGGAAATCATCAAACTCAGGGCCGAAATCAATCAAGTAGAAACAAAGAGAACCATACAAAAAAATCAACAAAACTAGGAGCTGGTTCTTTGAGAAAATCAACAAGATAGATAAACCCTTAGCCAGACTGACCAAAGGGCACAGAGAAAGTATCCAAATTAACAAACTTAGAAATGAAAAGGGAGACATAACAACGGAAACTGAGGAAATCCAAAAAATCATCAGATCCTACTACAAGAGCCTGTACTCAACACAACTGGAGAATCTGGAGGAAATGGACAATTTCCTTGACAGATACCAAATACCAAAATTAAATCAGGACCAACTAGACCATCTAAACAGTCCCATAAAGCCTAAAGAAATAGAAGGAGTCATAGAAAGTCTTCCAACCAAAAAAAGCACAGGACCAGATGGTTTCAGTGCAGAATTCTACCAGACCTTCAAAGAAGAGTTAACACCAATAAACTTCAAACTATTCCACAAAATAGAAACAGAAGGAACACTACCCAATTCCTTCTACGAAGCCACAATTACGCTGATACCAAAGCCACAAAAAGATCCAACAAAGAAAGAGAACTTCAGACCAATTTCCCTTATGAACATCGATGCAAAAATACTCAACAAAATTCTTGCCAACCGAATCCAAGAACACATCAAAACGATCATCCACCATGATCAAGTAGGCTTTATCCCGGGAATGCAGGGTTGGTTCAATATACGGAAATCCATCAATACAATCCACTACATAAACAAACTCAAAGAACAAAACCACATGGTCATTTCATTGGATGCTGAAAAAGCATTTGACAAAATTCAGCATCCTTTCATGCTTAAAGTCTTGGAGAGAACAGGAATTCAAGGCCCATACCTAAACATAGTAAAAGCAATATACAGCAAACCGGTAGCCAGCATCAAACTAAACGGAGAGAAACTTGAAGCAATCCCACTGAAATCAGGGACCAGACAAGGCTGCCCCCTTTCTCCTTATCTTTTCAATATTGTACTTGAGGTACTAGCTCGGGCAATTCGACAACATAAGGAGGTCAAAGGGATACAAATTGGAAAGGAGGAAGTCAAACTATCATTATTTGCAGACGACATGATCGTCTACCTAAGTGACCCAAAGAACTCCACTAGAGAACTCCTACAGCTGATAAACAACTTCAGCAAAGTGGCAGGTTACAAAATCAACTCAAGCAAATCAGTGGCCTTCCTATACTCAAAGGATAAGCAGGCTGAGAAAGAAATTAGGGAAATGACCCCCTTCACAATAGCCACAAACAGTATAAAGTATCTTGGGGTGACTCTTACCAAACATGCGAAAGATCTGTATGGCAAGAACTTCAAGACTCTGAAGAAGGAAATGGAAGAAGACCTCAAAAAATGGGAAAACCTCCCATGCTCATGGATCGGTAGAATCAATATAGTTAAAATGGCCATTTTGCCTAAAGCACTATACAGATTCAATGCAATACCCATCAAAATCCCAACTCAATTCTTCACAGAGTTAGAAAGAGCAATTATCAAATTCATCTGGAACAACAAAAAACCCAGGATAGCTAAAACTATTCTCAGCAACAAAAGAAAATCTGGGGGAATCAGTATCCCTGACCTCAAGCAATACTACAGAGCAATAGTGTTAAAAACTGCATGGTATTGGTACAGTGACAGGCAGGAGGATCAATGGAACAGGATTGAAGATCCAGAAATGAACCCACACACCTATGGCCACTTGATCCTCGACAAAGAGGCTGAAAACATCCAATGGAAAAAAGATAGCCTTTTCAACAAATGGTGCTGGTTCAACTGGAGGTCAGCATGCAGAAGAATGCGAATTGATCCATCCTTGTCTCCCTGTACTAAGCTCAAATCCAAATGGATCAAGGACCTCCACATAAAGCCAGACACTCTGAAGCTAATAGAAAAGAAACTGGGGAAGACCCTTGAGGACATCGGTACAGGGAGAAAGTTTCTGAACAGAACACCAATAGCGTATGCTCTAAGAGCAAGAATTGACAAATGGGACCTCATAAGGTTACAGAGTTTCTGTAAGGCAAAGGACACCATCAAGAGGACAGATCGGCAACCAACAAATTGGGAAAAGATCTTCACCAATCCTACATCAGATAGAGGGCTAATATCCAATATATATAAAGAACTCAAGAAGTTAGACTCCAGAAAACCGAACAACCCTATTAAAAAGTGGGGTACAGAGTTAAACAAAGAATTCTCACCTGAAGAACTTCGGATGGCGGAGAAGCATCTCAAAAAATGCTCCACTTCATTAGTCATTAGGGAAATGCAAATCAAAACAACCCTAAGATTTCATCTTACACCAGTCAGAATGGCTAAGATTAAAAATTCAGGAGACAGCAGGTGTTGGAGAGGGTGCGGAGAAAGAGGAACACTCCTCCACTGCTGGTGGGGTTGCAAATTGGTACAACCACTCTGGAAAGCAGTCTGGCGGTTCCTCCGAAAACTGGGCACCTCACTTCCAGAAGATCCTGCTATACCACTCCTGGGCATATACCCAGAGGATTCCCCACCATGTAATAAGGATACATGCTCTACTATGTTCATAGCAGCCCTATTTATAATTGCCAGATGCTGGAAAGAACCCAGGTATCCCTCAACAGAAGAGTGGATACAAAAAATGTGGTATATCTACACAATGGAGTACTATTCAGCCATTAGAAACAATGAATTCATGAAATTCTTAGGCAAAAGGATGGAGCTAGAGAACATCATACTAAGTGAGGTAACCCAGACTCAAAAGGTGAATCATGGTATGCACTCACTAATAAGTGGTTATTAACCTAGAAAACTGGAATACCCAAAACATAATCCACACATCAAATGAGATACAAGAAGAAAGCAGGAGTGGTCCCTGGTTCTGGAAAGACTCAGTGAAACAGTATTTGGCAAAACCAGAACGGGGAACTGGGAAGGGGTGGGAGGGAGGACAGGGGAAGAGAAGGGGGCTTACGGGACTTTCGGGGAGTGGGGGGGGGCTAGAAAAGGGGAAATCATTTGAAATGTAAATAAATTATATCAAATAAAAAAAAGAAAAAAAAATAAAGGGACTTGAAATCTCAAAAAAAAAAAAAAAAAAAAAAAAAAAAAAAAAGAAATGATAGCATAATAATCTACCCTTAGGTTAACTTTTTATCTTTCCCATTTCCTTCTTTTCATACCCCAAATTTCAATCTCTCTGGGTCACTTTCCTGAGTGCATGCTGTGTCACAAGCTTTGTCTCAGGTTCTTTTCGTTTTGAAGGAACGAAAATCAGGAGAGGATATGTGTATGGTTCTTGCAGAGTCAGGTACAGAGAATGGAGCAGAGCCCTCAAAAGTTTCAACCTATTGGAGAGACACTGCCATAGTAAGAAAGTGTATCTAATGCAAGGTTTCTCGACCCTGATACTGGTATTTCAGATGTGCTCATTGTTCCTTGTACAAAGGCTGACTTGTTCAGTGTTTCTCAGAATATCTGGCCTTTACTCACCAGAAGCTAAAGGTCTATCTATAGTTGTCCATAACCCCAACATATATATATATATATATATATATATATATATATATATATATATATATATATATAGAGAGAGAGAGAGAGAGAGAGAGACCTTGATGCATAGATTACCCAGAATCTCCTACAAAACACAAAAATATTGAAGTTATTTGCAAATATGGATGAAAGTTTTTTCCTCAATAATATATAACAATACATCTAGATTTTACAAATATTGTTTATTCTACTTACTCAAATAGAACAGTCCTTGATTCACTGGTGTTAATCTCCTCCAAGAGTTTTCAGTATCATTTAGGAAATGTCTTTCTTCATAAGAAAAGCCTGGGCTTCCTCTAAATTACCTGCAAACCAAAGGCCTGTTTTGGCCTTAAATCATTCTTCTTCACTTTATTTCTGACCTTCCCAGTGAAGATTCTGGCTCATTCTAAATTGACCAGGAAGAATTCATTTTAAGTAACAGCTAAAGCTACTGAGAATCAAGTTCACAATTTTAAAGTTGGGGTTCAAGTGTCATGGTACATTACAGGTATAACAGAAGGGATACCTGTAGTGATCTGACCTTGTTTCTTTTTGAGATGAAGATTTAAACCTTTTATTTTTTCTCATTTTTATTCATTTCTTTTTTCATTCCTTTCTTTTTCCTTCATCCATTTGTTCATTTAGGTTTCTGGCTCAGTGAGGTGATGGTGGTGGTGGTAGTGATGTGGAAAACATTGTACTACACTGTAAATGTTGCTGTGGGACCTCTTCTTCCTTCTTCTTGGGAGACATTTGATATGTGAATTGTGTCTTGGGTATTCAGAGTTTCTGAGTTAATATCCACTTATCAGTGACTGTATTCCATGTGTGTTCTTTTGTGATTGGGTTACCTCACTTAGGATGATATTTTCCAGTTCCAACCATTTGCCTAAGAATTTCATGAATTCATTGTTTTTAATTGCTGAGTAGTATTCCATTGTGCAAATATATCACATTTTCTGTATCCATTCCTCCATTGAGGGACATCTGGGTTCTTTCCAGCTTCTGGCTATTATAAATAAGGCTGCTATGAACATAGTGGAGCATGTGTCCTTATTGCATGCTGGACAGAGAAGTAGGAGGAGGTTGATAGGAGCATAGGCATAGGGAAGAGGGCTTAGGGAACTTATGGGGAGGGGGAACCGGGAAAGGGAAAATCATTTGGAATGTAAACATAGAATATAGAAAAAAAGAATTCAAATTATCACAAAAATGTTACTGTAGATCATGGTAGACATGTTAGTTGTTCACCATATATTTGTGATTTCCCTTCTTTAATGGCTACATTTCACAGATACATTGGCATCTAGATGGGGTCATTAGTCAATGGAATGACTACAGCTGGAACTGAGTATATCTGGGCCTAATCCTTAGAAGGATCCAGTAAGAGCATCTATTCTGTTTCTTCTCTCATCTGACAGCTGAATGGTAGCAGCCACAGTAGTTGTAAAAGCTTTAAGAATCCAAAAGAAAGTTCTTTAGCTTTCACACTTGAGTGACTAGTAGAATAATGCATTAACCTTTCCTACCTTCAATCTCCAATTGTACAATTGCTACTCAGATTTTCTTAAACCTAACTTCTTCATGTTTGTTAATTTCTTAAAGTTTCTTCATGTGTTATGCTCTTGTATCTTTCACAGTTATCATTTCTTCTCTCTGGAATGTTTGAATATCATGCTAGGTTTTCATTTTGAGACACTGAATGTGCATGTACTGCAATGTGATTGAGGTACATTCATAAGCACAGAAGACTGTGCTTCCTCCAGCTTGTTATTGTATAGACATGGCCAAATGAATAAACCAATCTTGCAAACCAAATAAGTTTGATGAAGATGTGTTATTTCTAAGCATAGCTGTAGAAGGCATCAAATATTTATGAAACAAATACAGATTATATCTGCTTTTTATCTCTATCAAGAGGTGGGTTCTATGCAAAGGAGAGGAGTGTGTTAATACCCTGTCCCACGAATACTCCTTTAGGTGTCTGAGCTGCCAGAGAAGAAATCTGTTCACTTATAATGACATGCTGAGAAGCATAGGCTACATGGGAAACTAAAGCGTCCAGATATGAGTGAAAATATTTTAGACACACAGATTTTGTTACTGCTCCCATGAAGTTTTTTTTTTTTTTTTGATGTTAAGGAAGTATTCAGAGCCTCCTAGATGCACAGACCTTCTTGCTAATCTAGAACCTCAGTTCTCTCTGTTCCCTTGTTAATATCATGTGGATCATAGAGGAGCTTCTGTGCAGAGCCTTTCCTAAGAAGAAACCTTAGATCATAGGTTTTCTTCTGTGATCTAAGAAATTTAGAG
Source organism: Apodemus sylvaticus (assembly GCF_947179515.1). Classification (NCBI taxonomy): domain Eukaryota; kingdom Metazoa; phylum Chordata; class Mammalia; order Rodentia; family Muridae; genus Apodemus; species Apodemus sylvaticus. The sequence goes on from NC_067495.1 coordinate 34,685,341, forward strand.
CTTTATGTTTTATTTAAGCCTATAGCTGTTCCTCAATGCCCTTTTGGAAAAATATAGAATATTTCTGTCTAGATTTCTTTTTTCCATGTCAAATGTCTGATTGCTCTAGTGCAGATATTGAAACATGATCTTTGCTTTGTTGTATTGCTTTAGTTATTTGTCTAGGATCAGTTGTCTGTATTTATACTGTTCTGTTTCTGGGCTCTCCTCTGTTCCTCTGATCTATTTGCCTGTTCTTTTACCAAACCCTCATGAACTGTAGCTTTAGAAAGAGTCTTAAAGTAAACCTCATCTAACTGTGTTCTTAGCCTTTAATATTGTGTGGCTATTTTACATATTTTGAATCTGCACATGAATTTCAGAATGAGGTTCTAACTTCTTAATATTATGTTGGCTGTATGTTGGCTGTTTACTTTTCTCCAGATAATCGTACCAAATTAATAGAGTTCTGCTCTATTCCTAATTGCTTGAGGTTTTTGCTCATCATGAATGGACATTGGATCCTATTGTGTATGTTTTAATTTATGTATTGTTGTAAATATGTATTTTCCTGTTTATCTTGATGATGTGATGGATTCCATTAATTTTTGAATAAAAAGTCCATTTTATATATCTGCAATGAATCACACTTGGCCTTGTGAATTATCTTTAAAAAATGTAAATAGATATATACATGCATGGATGTGTGTATATACAATTGAAAGGCAGTGGTATATTGAGCTAAGATGTTAAAAGTCCCAAATCCTTTGGCCTTTTACCATTATCCATTATTTTCTCTTATTTTTAAATTGCCTGTTTGTGTTCTTGCATTTTTGAAACAATTTTCTTGTTCCTAGAATAGCATAGTGTCCCATTTTGACTTTGCTCTAGGATTATGTTAGCCATTTAAGCTCTGTGGATACTTACTTGTCCTTTCATCCCTGGTGCATATGAGTGAAAAATAATACATAGCAACAAAGGACTAACACAAGGACTTTGTAGACTTTCTTCTATGTTCTCATTGCTTGTATTTCATCTCTGCAATGGAGGAATGTTGACATTTCTTAAATGTTACGTGAATACAATTTTAAAATCTTTGCAACTAATTCCCATCCCAGTTTATGGCCTCCCTAATGTTTGTTTTGTATAGAAGCCCCAGCTTATCTACACACAATATTATTTCTTTACTACCTCACATGTTATTTTTACATTAATGGGAGATCAACAATTAACTAGCCATAGTTGTCTATCAAGACTCCGATGCCTTTTCAGCCACAGTCTTGTGTTTAATTAGATAGAACAAAATGTTCCTTTAAGTTCTTACCCTTGAGAGCTTATAATAGTTTCTAAATAGGATTACATATTGAACTCTTTGGTACTGACTCATTGTCATAGTGCAGAGGCAAGAGAAATATTTCAAGGTAGAGATGGATAAGACAAAGGCAGACCTTGATATATAGCACACATTCATGCAGAAGTAAAAGAGAAGGGAGGGTATTAAAAAAGAGTGGAGCACTATAATCAAAGACTAGGAGGCAGAAAGGAGCCTGCACTGGAATAAGGCTGCTGCATAACACATCTATGCTGCTCCCCCCCCCCCCCCCCAGATTTCATACATAGGAATCCAAAATCTACAAGAAATAGACAAAGGCATGGCCTAGCTCCTGAGTAGGCTCTATTTAATGGAATTTTATTTTCTGTGTCCTGTGTGCTACCTTTAACTTGTACCACAATAGCCCTTAGTCACAAACTCCTCTAGTGACAACATTGAAACTGCTTGATAATAGTGCTCATTCCTGTAGGACTCTAGAGCCACTTATGTACCACACTGTCTAGAAATCCTTTCACTCTGCGGGACTCAGAAATCATCTTTAGGTCCTAGATCCTTGATCTGTTTGACTCCCCAGGCTGAAGTTTTTTAACCCAATAAGATTCATCTGCTACCTAAGGACTGGACACTTTCTTTTCCCAAGCAACTCTTTATGGTAGAAATATGGCATTTTGGAGATTTTATGTCTCATAATGCTTGGTCAGGGCATTTTGTTTTTAATCTTACAGGTCTTTTGTGTATATATTATGGTTTCTTGGTTTGTGATTTTTTATGGGATTTCTGTGTGTGCAAGTGTGTGTCTCTGCATCTATATGTGTTTCTTGAACTGTTTTCTACAGTTGTTTTCTTCTGTTTCCTGTTCTAGTTTTTTTTTTTCTCTCTTATTTTCTCTTAGTATTATTCTTAGATACCTCTTTGTATTCTAACAAGAGAGAAGGAAAAGAAGTGAGGATTTGCATGGGAGATGAGGTGGTAAGGCTCTAGGAGAAGAGAAAAACAATCAGAATATATTGTAAGAAAAATATATAATTTCAATTAAAAATAATGTTTAAAATATATTGTCCTTCAAATGAAGAATGGATACAGAATATATGAAGTTCATTTATATAATAGAATAGTATTCAGCCATTAAGTATATATATATATATACTTAATGGCTGAATATAATATATATATATATATATTAAATATTCAAATATTTTCTTCAACTCTGAATAGAAAAATAGTCCCTTCAGGCCAGAGTAGCCTAATTAGCTAGCCCCAGGTCTCAAAGACCCTAGTTCATAAAGCAAGGTAAATACACCTCATAAAGAATATTAGAGGTTAATCTCTGACCTCCACACTTATATTTGCACATACCTGAACACACACACACACATATACACACACACACACACACACACACACATTTAAATATCAATAAGAATTTTTATTCTGTATGCATTGCAAGGAATCTATTAAAACTGTTTTTAAACAACTTTTATTGAAGTTGTAAATTGAGGGTGGGGCTTAGTAACTTCCTGATTGCACTAACAAGAAAAGTATCTGTTCATCAAGTTGTAGCTAGCACATTTACTGGTACCTTCAGGAGAATATAATGCTGCAAGACGATTGAGGTAGGAAAGTTAGAAGGAATGAAATCATTTAATTCTTTAGTCTGGTAGGGGAGTAAAAATCGTTTTGTTTCTGTCTAAAACTCCTAGTATTTTATTTTGCTGGCTTAGTGGGGGAATGAGCAAAAAGGAAGAGAGAGGACGAGGAGGTACAGGGAGGAGAAAAACATTTCCTTAGGGAGAAAACAAACAGGACCTAATTGCCACAAAATAGAAGAGGTGCTGTGTCATTTCTCTTCCTCTCACCCCAACGGAGCACCTTTCCTAGAAGCTGGCTGGGACAGAGGCTGTGAGAGTAACTGCAGTTCAGTTGTGAATGAAGAAGCAATGAGGATTTTAAACTGAAGACAAGTCACAGAGCAATAAAGCCAAGATGTGCACAAGGAGTGCAGTACCACAGCAAGCAGACTACAAAGGAATCAAATTGCCCTTATTAAGAGCATTAAAAAGAGAGGACTAGGCATTGATATGGTTATCAAATGGTGAACAAAAGGGCCATTTTTAATGTGGGCTGGCTTACTACATAATTACTGCTCAAGTTTTAAATGCTGTCTGTTTTATAATACAAGTTTAATGAACAGATGCATATTTTAAATGATAGTGTAGAAAATGCATGATTACTCATCCCTGAAAGAGAATTTCGGCAGAAAACATAATACAATGGAGGAAACTGTTGGCCCAGCTACCCTGACATATTACCAAGGCATTAGTACTAAATTGGCTTTTAATGACTACTTGATGAGAAAACTCAATGAACAAATGAATAGATGAATGAATGAATGCAAGCAAACTGGTTACAAAAATCCTTAAGATGGCAACAAAATTGTGTTTAGATTGATAGATGTGAACTCTGGAACTAGTATAGTTAAGTTATAAAATAACAGAAAATGCACCCCTTCCCACATTCAAAAGCTTCACTCAGCTTTTAATGACACAGCATATACATGTTTACATTAAATGTAACACATACACTTGACAGCTTAATTTATAGTCTCCCGAACCCCATTTTTCTTCAGTTATCTGCTAAACAGGAACAAAGTGCCCAAATGTATGCACCATGGCATTTTGGATGTTGAATGGCAATGAGCAACCTCTGCGACACAGTTGTGACAAACATTTCCTCCCAAGAAAGCTTTTCCAGGATGTAAAATGGCATCTCATTTGTGATGCTTGAGACAGAGTGATTTGCCTTTAGTTAAACATGCTTTGCACTTAATCCTCTCAAAAGTGTGCTTGTAAGCCCACCAAAGAGTTCTGTGCATTAAGGGATTTGGTCAATAACTATGTTTTAATGACCATCAGATCACTAAGCAGTGGAGTTCTTTTCACTGAAATTTCCCTCCTGACTGGCACTACTTTAAAAATGCAGGCAGCAGGCAATGGGATAGGGAGAGAAGCCAAGAGGAGAGAGTGAATTATCATCACATCAGAGCCTTAGAAACTAATTGGCAACCCTAGCATCTTGGGTAGGAATGCCCCCTAGCAGAGGCAGTCTGTTTCACATTCCATGTTGAATCTTTCACCTGTCTTTTAAGTTACAAAATCTGGCACAGCAGGACCTTACCGCCAAAGGACAGATCTTCAATCACAAATGAATGGCTCCATCTAAAATCACTAAACCTATTGGCTATGAACCTGGAGGCTAAGTAAAACCTGACTTATCCCCTTCCAATCTGAGTTAGCACATTTCTGACCACACCTGCCTCTGCCACTATGAAATATCCCACTTTGTCTTTATCTCATCTGTGGTTATTTTACAATCTATATGTACGTTTTTGTATGATGTGCATTAAAAATAAAGGTATCCATTAAAAATATCTTGCTGCTATTTTGTCCTTGTTCTTTATGTCCTACACCCAGAGCTTGTGATTTAGCACTTGTTGATTTGAACTGAACATCCTTAATTTTTTGATAATGTAGGAAATACCTTCTCCAGGAGTCAGTTTCTTCATCATTAGAAGTAACCTAGTATCTCCACTATGAGGTGTTATTGACAAATGGTAAAATTCATGTCAAGTATTTAGCTGATTGGAATGTAGTATTCATTCAGTAATAACAGCTACCTATTATAATAATAGCTATCATTGGAATTATCAAACCTTAAACATCACTGGGTTATGATGGACATTAAAAGTAAAGTTTCCACATTAAAAAAATCCACTGAAAGCCTAGGAATATTGCTCAGTTCCTACTTTTATCCTTTCTCACTAACTCTATGAACTTATTTGTAAACATCTTAGATGCTACATTTTCCCTTTTCATTCTGTTATAGTTTATTCAGTTAGCAATCCACTCTAGAATCAACTGATACTCAAGTTCATCTCCCACATCTCCTTTCAATAACCTACAGACATTATCCCTTTACTTATTAAACTTTGTCAAATGCTTGGTCTGTTTTTTTCTTTCTACCAGCAACATTTAGCTATGCTATTGTATCTCCTATCTGAACATATACAGCATGGTGACATTGTATCATCCATTTCTCAGTCCTCTCCTTCTTTGCCTTCTTGACTGCATTTACTCTGTTGGAAATATCCCTATGGTTTTTAAGCTTCTTCATGACAATTATTCCAGTTTGTTAGTATTCTCACAGGAGAGCAGGATGACAGTCCCTCTGACAACCACAAATTATACACTCAAATTCCACACTTGTGGGGAAATGGCTGGGAGCAGGAAGATCCTTGTTCCTACAGACTGCTAGAGAAAACAAGGAATGTTAAGTATATTCCTGTAAAAGGAATGGACACAATACCTGTTCTTCTATCTAGAAAGCTAGATATTAGAAATGATTAATAGCTTGGTGATCTGCATTGTCTGTTGGGTCATGTCATATCATACTCTGTGAACCAAGACAAGAGGTAGCTAGTAATCTAAATGACCTTCCATTACCTGTACAGCCAGGGACTCCCCCACACAGAACAAGATATGACTCTTATCTACATAGTCAAGAGCCCCCCAAAGCTCCCACAACAAGGGACAAAGGTGGCTAAAGAGTCCACATGACCTCTATGCTATCTGTATGACTGAGACCAGGCCAGATCCTTCCCTAGGCCCTTAAGCTAGTAGCCTGTCTTCAGAACCCATTCACATGCTTGGTAGAAATGACAGATACCTTGAGTTAAGTTTTGATGTAATAATGCTTCCTTTTCTACAGGGGATTGGATTACACTGGGAAACCTTTCCCCCAAATTATGTAGTGTTAAAATTTGTTGTGAATAAACTACCTTCCATCAGACTGCCGGAAATCTTGGTCTAGGTTGATAGAATCAATTTGAACCAAGTTTTTATTCTTACCTTCTCATGGTTCATTTCCCTGCCTGACATCTCAGGAAATCACAGGGGTCCGCACACCTAGAGTGCAGTAGGTAAGTCTCACTCCGGGAAAACCGCCTTCTTGATCATTGTATCTCCTCTTCCAGGTAAATATTATAATCCCAATTTATTTTTTTTCATTTTTATTCAATATATTCTTTATTTACATTTCAAATGATTTCCCCTTTATAATCCCAATTTATAACTGCATCTTTCACTCAAGCTTCATATTATGAGATCCAATAGCCACTGACTTGACGCTTTGCCATGATCTTTGACTTGGCATGCCTTCATCCATACTTTCCTCCCAAATACTCTGCTTTTTGAGTCATTACCATTCTTGTAACTCTGAAAGTGTACTTGAGCTAAGAGCCCACTAGTCATGTGGGTTCTCTTTATCTACTTCTTACCCTATATGCCTCGGAGTCTTAAAAACTTCAGCATCAGCTGGGCGGTGGTGGCGCACGCCTGTAATCCCAGCACTCTGGGAGGCAGAGGCAGGCGGATTTCTGAGTTCGAGGCCAGCCTGATCTACAGGGTGAGTTCCAGGACAGCCAGGGCTACACAGAGAAACCTTGTCTCGACAAAACCAAATCCCAAAAAACAAACAAAAAACCCCAAAACAACAACAACAACAACAACAAATTCAGCATCAACGCAAGTCATATACCAGACTACTGTCCATCATTAACCTTTAAGGTACCAGCTTCATTCCTCTGGACTGCTATAGTAAACCCCCTAACTGCCTTCTCTCAAATTTTAATTCCCTATAGAACTGTCTTCGTACAATTTTTAAGATCATAAATAAGACTATATGAATCCTTGTCCAAAAATTTTAGTGGGTTTCCATCAAAGGTGAATGAAAGTCCATGTCTTATCCTGTTTTAGACTAAACTAAACCCTATCTCTGTTGGTTAACTTGGTGTGTCTATTTAACTGAGATAATCTAAGAGTTATCTCTCCTATTAGAGATCTGTCTCCTATTAGTTTTGTTTCTGTGGAGAGTTCTAATGAACATGCCACCTAATCTATTCCTTGTAAATAATAAATGAATGAATAAATAAATAAATAAATAAATAAATAAATATTATAAGTAGAAAAAAAACCCTTCATTCTGCTCTAGCCACATTGGCCTTCTTGTGGTTATCAGGCACGCCAGACTCATTTTAGCACTTTGGCCTACCCTTGGACTTGCCAAGGCCTCTCTGCCTGGGATTGGGATTTCAACATACTAAACTCTTGTAAGACAGTTTGAAGATGTCAGAATTTAAAGCCAGCATGGCATTGGTTTTTCCCTAGTCAAATAAATATTTGCGCTCCTCAAACTTACATTACTAACCACCCATGTTGGCTCATCATGGCAACTTGAAAAATACAAGTGAGCACTTGCTATGCTTTTTTTTTTTTTTTTTTTTTTTTTTTTTTTTTTTGCTAAGGGCTTTATCATTCAAGTGATTGCTGCATGGCTGCTAACCTAGCAGAATTTCCAGGTAACACATCTTGCGCTACTCCGAGAACTTAACTGGTAGTTTTAGACATAATCAAACAGTGACTAATCCCTAGAGACTTTACAATGCCCTCCATAACCAATAAAATAGTACATTTCCCAATCTTCCCTTATTTGACAACAGTGCTCTTTTTTCTCCCAATCTAGCCTTTGGGAGTTAGAGGAGACTCCATGAACTTACTTTAGTATCACAGAATTTTCCATTATTTGTTGAACAATAAAGTCAGTTTTGATTCTTTAGCGTTTACATATGATATCGCTTAATGCTTTCAGTTTCTTTCCCTTTATTGTTTTAGGTTAGGAAAAAAAGATTTTTGAGAAAATTTGAAACTTGACTTTGTTTTTTTTTTCCCCCAAGTCCCTTAGAGAGAACAGACTGTTTTCTTCATTCAAAGGAAAGATTTTGCTGACCTGGTTTAGGGACTACCAATTGCACTGTTTTAGGTTGTTTGTTTTTCTAAAAAAAAAAAAAAAATCCGGAAGGAAAAAAATCATCCCTGAAATAACCCATCAATTCTAAATTCTTTTGAACTGCCTCCATCCTAACCGAACCAAACCAAACCAAACCAAACAAAACAAAAAACCCTGTAAACTTTAATTACTATCGCTATTTATTTTGGTTCGTCTCTGTGGGTGAGATTTACATTAATTAGAGTATAATGAAGCCTGCCCTTTCAAACAAATTTATTCCTTTGTTTGCACTCATTTGAGCAAACCTACTGCAGTGTGTATGAGCTTGCAAAGAGGGGGGCATTAAAAACAGCTTATAGCAAACCAGACAGGAGAACCTAACCTTCCCAATCTTTCCCAGGAAATTTGCAGCTCTCTCCACTTGAGATTTGTGAACGGAGACCAGTGTGATTTTGCCTGGTTGTTTTTCTACTTGCACAAGAGACACATTTTTGGGGAAAACATTTCCTTCACTGATGCTTTCTGGTTAGTATGCAGACCACCACCTCTGTTATCAGACAGTGGCAACAAAGCATTTCTGCCTGAGTCTTCTGTGAGGTGGCGGGGGAATGGATTGCACAGTAATGAGCTGTTTTTGCAGGCTTCCTTTGGGAGCCTTTTCTTATATCCCTTGGCAAGAGGAACTAATTCAAAACAGCAACTCAACCCTTGGGCATCTAAAATTTGTAGAAATTCAGCTGACTGGACAGTAAGAGGGTCTCCCTGTAAATCAGTGCTGTAAATCAGAGCTTTGCTCTTCAAAGGAAGGGGAAGCTACAGGTTTTCTGGAACTCATATACAACGTTATATAAGACTTTTTAATCCATGATGCTGCTTTAAAAACCAGCTAATGATGGTAGAGGGTGTACTGAAAGCTGCTTTTTATTTCTTGATTATGCTGCTTCAAAACCTAAGCAATGAGGGCTGAGAATCTCAGTGTGTTTCCTCTTTTCCAGAATGAATTTGTTTACTCTTTGTGAAGTTGACCCGATAGATTGATTCTTCTCAATGGTAAAGTGAAGGGGTTTTATATTTATACTTCTGAAAATTGACAGCACAATGCCGGGTGGACCCTTAGTGTATACTCAGTGGTTCCCAAAAGACTGATGATGCTGACAGTTCTATTATTCTATTTGTACAGTACAGCAATGCTGTTGTCCTATTTCTTGATGTCATTCTTGTGTGTGTTTAGCCATTACCTCTTTGCTTGTATCTGTTCCCATCTACTTGAGCTGGCATGTCGATTCTCATGTGTTCAGATATTAACTCTCAATTCTTTTCTCCTTGATCCTTGCAATTGTAGTTCTTTGTCTCTATTCTGTGAAATCCTTTTAACACACACATACATGTGCACATCCCTTCTCCACCCTGCTCACATATGCAAACACACATACATGTATGGGTATGATTATACACATGTGAGATTATAGCTATTTTTCTGCTTTGATAGGCTATCATTTCTTCCCCTCTCTCTTTATCTGTAAGATTCTTCTCACTCTTGTATCTATATTAGTAGTCCTAAGTCATCTAAGGGCTTGTTCTGTTTTCTGCCCCTTTTGGTCTTTCTTAAATGGGTTTATCCTTTACAGTTTCTATGAGTGTTCCTTTGTTTATATATGTCTTAAGTTTTTGGAAGTGGGAATTGAAAAGGGATGCTCACTACGTTTTAGGTTTACCTTGTAAATAACTGAAATATTTAGGCAATGATAGTTTTATTTGGGGCAATGATAGAAATAACATATAGTTCCTGTCCATCAATATTTGTGTAATTATTAATAGGGGTAACTAGATGAAAACTACAATATTCATTTGATTTAAACCAGTGGTTCTCAACAGGGAGATATTTTGCTGTAAATGGGACATTTGACATTGTCTACCAACATTTTTAGTTGTTCACTGATGACTGAGAGCAACATGGCAGAAGAGTAGAAAATTGAGGTCACTAAACAACCTACTGTGCACTGAATTGTCACCCACAACAGATGCTTATTTGAGTCAACATATAAGTAGTGTCAAGGTTATGGAATCCTGGCTTACCCATTTTTCCTTCTTCCCTTCATGATGCCTTTAGTCCTCTGAACTGGATCCTAACTGAATCCTAGGGTCCTTTGGTTGTAAAACTTTGCTGTCTGGAGAACACCTTATGCTAAATATGAAAGTTCTTCATTATGTGGATTAGCAGCTAGTCAGGAGATACACATGGACCTTAGAATTTCTTTTTAAAATATTCTTTGAGATTCGTTAGAGGATACAAATACTAATGACTTCAAAAAATATAGTACAGCTCCTCAGAAGCTGCTCTGCGGAGTGTGGACCCATTGCACCCGTGTAAAGCTCCCTTCTCTGTATAGTTAATGGTTTGAGTAAGGACATGCATTATATTGGTTTGAAAAGAGATATGATAATGTACTTCTTAAATTTTAAAGGAAAGTATTTGTGGGTGTATGTATGAGAGAGAGAGAAAGAGAGAGGGGGAGAGGAGAGAGAGGGAGAGGGGGGTGGGAAGAGGGGAGGGGAAGGGGAGGGGGAGAAGAGAAGGATGGGGGGAAGAGAGAGGGGGAGAGAGGGAGGGAGAGAGAGAGACAAAGAGAGAAACTTTCTTTGATCCAGAGCCACAATTTAGGACAATAAAAATGGATATGAATCAAGTGCCACATATTTCATACTTGCACACACACACACACACACACACACACACACACCATCATCATCATCATCATCATCTTTGCTTTTCCCTAAATAGCCACATTTTATCAGTGAACAAAAGGAGTGGTGTGTGTGTGTGTGTGTGTGTGTGTATGTGTGTGTATAGGGGTGGGAGTGGGCCAGTGTTCTCCCCAGTAAGGAAATTTGACCTATAGTCCTTACAACGGCTTAGCACATGTATAGAAATGAATCTTGTACATATAACATGGAGCAGCAGCCTAGAGGCATTAGTTCAGCCCAAAGTGTCCTGTAGTTTTGAGGTTGAAAACTACTCACCTAGATATTTCAATATGTGTGGCTACTCCTTAAACAGATCCTGAAATTCAGAACTTATGGACAGGATGTGAATCTCAGAGAAAATTTGCTACAAAGTAAGAAAGGAAAACATGGCTATCTGGGTGTCATTAGCCTAAGGTGACCAAGTTGGCTGGAACTCCTGAAGAGATGAAGGCTACCTTTGAGAAGAGGTACAACATACCAGGGAAGGGCACACTTTGCTTTATTACAATTTTCTTAAGGGCTGCAAGTGGTCTTATACCCTCTTTCTCACTTTGCAGATGTCTTACATGGACCTCTGGAACAGAGCTTCTTCCTGAGGTTTAGTTTTTATCCACCTCTCTAAGCTTCCCCTTTCCTGGGCCTGCTCATTGATTCACCTTGAACAGACATTTGCACTTTTTAATTTAGTGTATTGGTAGGCATTGAGCATAATCATCACTTTAATATTCATGCTCCTTTTTCCTCATTTTTTTTAAGCATGAGTAACTTTCTAGTAGTGATGATAATCCTTCTATGCAGCAAGCTCCAAATCCTAGGGCAGTGTTTCTGTTTATATATGTGTATCTTGCCTCCAAAGCCCTTAAGCATTTGCAAAGTTAGACCTGACTATGCTCTCTCGATACCTGCCTAGCCATTATGCATTGATTTTTCCTAGTCATGGACTGCATTCTATTTTCCATTCAGAAAATGAGCCAGAGTACAAATTTAGAGAGAAGCAAACAGAATCACACTGTTAAGTTAGTCTTATAAATTTCACAGGACCTCCAAAACAAATTCCAAAGTGTTGAGATCCACCAGCTGCACTAGCTCTCACTGTTCTCTGCAGTAAACACACACCATTGCCCTAAGACCTTTGCTTATTGTTCCCATGGCCTCTTTTGATTTTTTCCAGATTTTCCCTGAAATAGCTCTGTTTCCTTCCTCACCCACTCTCTCTCCCCACTTCACAAGACCTTTCATGAAAGTTTGACTATTCCTCTTGTGACATTCTCTTTCCTCTCCCATGCTTCAGTTCTTCCCACACCATCCAATGGATTATATGCAAAATAGCATGCTGGGTTTCATGTGTATGTTCCTCCCACCAAAAGGGGAGTGACCTATTTGTTAAGTGCTGGAGTATCTATCAGCACCCTGTAATACTCTCGCCAGATGCTAGACTCCCAAAGATTATCTTTAAGCCTGTGGGCATTGTTTTTCTTTACTAGCAACTGTTGTTTGTTATTAGAAGCCATAAGAAAAGATTGAAAGAATATCACAGTGTAAGAATGCTCCCAGTATCATTACTAGCAGCATTCATTAGTCTACATATGGATGGCAGTTTGTTTCTGTCAATTGTATTGATACTGGATGTCAATATGCGCTATGAATATGTGAGATGAAATATAAACTTTCTGTGTCTCTATTGTTAATATTATTTCCCCCAGAATATTACACAAGCCACAGATAAGCAGATCCCTTGTTCTTAAAAGTGCTTTCTCACAAGTCAAATAAAGGATGATGTTGTATGCCCAATATGCACTTAAAATATATAAGAATAATTATACATATATTATATATATTTCATTTCTAAATTTTGTTCAGAAAAAGGAATATATAATTATGATTAAATTCTCATGTTTGTTTCATGAATTTTGGAGAATACACACACACACACACACACACACACACACACACACACACACACACGGAAGGGAGACTGTCCTGTACATTGTGGAATAGTTAGCTACCTCTCTTCTGTCTGCCCAATAGAGACTTCTAGCACCCCATGACTAATTATGCCAATCAAAACTGTATATAGATATTGCTAAATACTTTCTACAAGACAAAACTACCACCCCCATTTGAGAACTACAGCATTAAACCAAAATGATGTTCTCTCAGGGCTTCTAGGTGGGTAGGCCTGAAGACAAGTGCTATCTTCCCCCATACGTGTAATAATCAGCTAGAGGAGACAACTGTCACCAAATTTATTCTATCTGGGGGTAACAGAATATTTCTCATTCTTAGGTCTTGGCAAAGATTCAGTTTTCATCTGCCAGAAAGTGGAGTGTCAGAAGAAAATATATTCAGAGGGAAAATCAAGAAAAATAAGTTGTTGCTGCTTCCCTTCCTCTTTTTCTTGTCCCCAAGGCAATAGACAGTGACACTGACACAAGCCAAATTGTCAAGTGTCAAAAGTGAAAGCATCTAGCCTCACTTATGAAATGAAGAAATAAATAGAAATGACAGTGTGGGCTTTTATCAGCCTGTAGACACAAGGATACATTTTGTGATACCACGGGGGAGTTCTGGGGCTTTTGCTTGGTGTCTTGGGGTTGAAGAATCTCTGAGAAAGTAAACAATCAATAGTTCTTTGTCTTAGGGTTTAAAGGACAATTTGGAAGACATTTTCTAGTGTTTGATTCTTTAGACACAGTTTTAGACATCTATTTTGAAGATATTGTGTGTAAGTGCGTGCACACACATGGGTGAAAGAGGACAACTTTAGGGAGTTAGCTCTCACCTTCTACTCTGCAGGTGAAGTCTCTTATTGTTGCTTGGCACAGCTGCCTGTTTCATGAGCTTCTGGCCCATTTTCCTGTCTCAGCCTCCCATTTCCTCATTTCCTAGATTATAGAGATTTGTGCTAATGACTCCAGCTTTTAATAATTATTTTTATTTTTAACTTTTTCTCTTATATATTACATCCTGAATGTAGTTTCCCATCCCTCCTCTCCTTCCAATCCCCAATGCTCCCCCTACTTCCTCTCACCCCCCCAATTTCTCCTCCTCTCTTTCCCGAGAGGGAGAGAGAGGCAGAGACAGAGACAGAGACAGAGACAGAGACAGAGATAGAGAGGCACAGATTAGGACTCCAAGAGCTACCCACTGAACATGGCATATCAAATTTCAATAAAATGAGGTACCTTCCTTCACATTAAGGCTGGACAAGGCAACCCAGTAGGATAGAAAGGTTCCAATATATAGATAAAAGAGTCAGAGACAGCCCCTGTTCTCAAGTTTAGGAGTCCCACAAGAACACCAAGCTTCATAGCCGTAGCACATACATAGAAAGCGTAGGTCATACCCATGTATGCTTCCTAATTGTGGATTCACTCTCTGTGAGCCTCTACAAACCGTAGTTAGTTGATTCTGTGGATTTTCTGTGGTGTCTTTGACTCTCTGTTTCTGGTAATCCTTCTTTAGCATCTTCCTCAGGATTCCCTGAGTATTTGAGCTCCGCTTAATGTTTATCTGTGGATCTCTGCATCTGTTCCCATCAGTTGACAATTATACCAGGCTCTACTCCATGAGTACAGCATAGTGCCATTAAGAATCATTTCATTGGTTTTTTTTTCTTTTTAGTCATATTTAGTTCCATTCTAGATGTCTGGGCTATCCAACCTTTGGTTCCTAGCTCTTTTGGCAGTGTCAAGCATGGGCTCCCTTTCATGGCGTGGCTCTCAAATTAGACAAGTCATTGGTTGGCAATTGCCATAAGTTCTATGATATCTTTATTCCAGCACATCTTGTAGACAGGACAAATTGTAGGTCAATAGTTTTATAGCTGGGTTAGTGTTACAAGGAAGCCTTGCCTGCTTACAGAAGATGTCTGATTCAGACCCATACCCCTTATTACCAGGAATCTTAGCTAGGCTCACCTTCATAGATTCCTGGGAGTTTTCATTGCACTAGGTTTCAGCCTTGTTCCTGGAATGCCCTACAATTCCAGTGTCTCTCCTAGTACACTCTCCCTCCATCCTCCCCCTCCTATACACATTCCCACCTGCCCCCAGTTCACCTGTGATATCTATCTATTCTATTTTCCCTTCCCAGGGAGTTTTGTGCTTCTCTACCTTGAGCCCTTGTTATTTAACTTCTCTGGTCCATAGATTGCAGTAACCCTTTATGTTACAGCTAATATCTATTTATAAGTGAGTAATTACTACATTTGCCTTTCTGGCTCTGGTTAACTCACTCAGGATGATTTATTTCTATTTCAATCCATTTCCTTCCAAATTTCATGTTGTTATTTTTTAACAGCTGAGTAATACTCCATTGTATGAATGAACCATGTTTCCTTTATCCATCCCTAGGTTGAGGGACATTTATGTTATTTCTGGCTATTATAAACAAAGCTTCCATGAACATACTTGAGCAAGTGTCCTTGCTATAGGGTGGAATGTCTTTGGATATATGCTGGAGTGGTATAGCTGGTCTTGAAGTAGATCAGTTCCCAATTTTTTGAGAAACTGCTCCATTGATTTCCAAAGTGGCTGTACAAGTTTGTTCTCCTACAAGCAATGAAAGAATGTTCCCCTCGCTCTATGTCCTTGCCAGCATGAGCTGTCACTTTTGTTTTTGATCTTAACCTTTCTGACAGCTATAAGATCGAATCTCAGAGTCGTTTTGATTTGCATTTCCCTGATGTCTAAGGATGTTGAACATTTAACTGTTTGGCCATTTGAGATTCCTCTGTTGACAATTCTCTGTTTAGATCTAAACCCCATGGCTACAGCTTCTTTTAAAATTAAAAACATTATTTCGCCTTTCCTTTCCTCCATTCAACACCTCTTATGTGCTCCCCTTCAAGTATTTCCCATGTACTATGTCTGATGGTCTATGTTTTGGTTGTTATATATGTATAAGCATCCACTGAGTCCATTTAGTGTGACTTTTGTATATACAATTTCAGGTCTGACCTCTTTGTATTTGATAACCAGTTAGGAGTTCTTATCCTTAGAAAAATATATTTCTCTCTCCCCAGGAAGTCTTTAGTTGCATGTAGTTCTTCATCTAAGGGTAGGGTCCAATAAAAATTTCCCCTTCTGTGTTAACATGTTTATTGGTATTGTAATTGTTCAGGTTGTATTTAAGCAGCCATATTGTTGAAATATTATGGATTTAGCTTCCTTGTGATTTCTTGAAGGCACAGCCTCACAGTGGACTGGCCGATCCTCTGGCTCTTATAGTCTTTCACATTCTGTGGTATTTCCTGAGCAGTTGGTCCAGGATTTGTGTTTCAGATATATTTTCCATGGCTGTGATCCCTATGATCCCTTACCCTGTACATTATGATAAGTTGTTTTCTGTAATAAATTCTCTACTGTAAAGAGAGGCTTTTTGCTGATGGTCTGAGAGCTTCAGTTACTTGTGGGTACAAGAATAAGTTTTAGAATGTTGTTAGAAAATATACTGGTCTGGTAAAGTGATAGTAGTATGATTTTTTTCTTCAATTCACATCCTCACTAGCACCAGGAAATTGTCTAGGTTTCTAATACTATGCATGGTTTCCCTCCTATTGAGCAGGTCTAAACTCTAATTAGAGAGTTGTTGGTTACTACCAGGGTACAAGGGCCACTATTGCCCCTTTAGGGCTACCTTGTCATACTGGTCATTGTTATAGTTCAAAGGTGTCAATGCTGGATAGGCCTATTTTTCGCTTCCTTCCCTTGGCAGCCTGCATAGACCTTTATGGTGCTATGAATGTTAGACTAGAAGAAGTAGGCTTTCAGGTTCCATATGGTTCAAATCTTCCAAGTTTTGTGTCCAAAGTTTGTGGTGTCTTTATCAATAGGAATTTATCTCCAACTTCTGGGACGCAACAACAATAGTTCATAACATTTTTGGAGCTTCTTGGACTACCCTGAACATCAGCTTAAATGTAAGTTTATCATAGCTGGTCCTGGGAGTTTTGTTAGATAGTCTATGGCTCTTGTCAGTCCAAGTGGGATAACTTCATTTAATTAATATAATTTTCAGCTAATTTAAAATATTTTTTTTATGAATTTATCAAACATCAATGGTTTTATTTGTCTTTCCTCCTTTCCTCTTGTCTTACCTGGATTCTAAGAATCAAACTAAAGTTGTCAGGTTTGTGAAACAAATGTTTTACACACTGATCCACTTTGCTGGCCCTGATGTAGCAATTTTTAAGGGATATTTTTCTCTTGTAGGCCTGTAAATTGTGGCCTAGAACATAATTTCCATATAAATTTAATTTTTAAGGTGGATGCTCATAGCCTTTTGGAGCTGTAAAACCTGTATAAGCCCATATCTTTCCCATTTATAATGTGCCCTCTAATTTTATTATTAGTAATGGGTGATCATATTTAAGTAGGAATGCATGAAATTACAGCTTTCATATATGAAACATGATAGAATATTAATTTTATATAGAAAATTCTGATCTGAACCTGTGCTTTCTTCTCATCCTTTGTACTTTTTATATCTGTCTTTCTCAATATTTCCTCCTAGTTTCATTCTCTAATTTTTGTATATACATGCTTTTGCCAGCATATATACTGCTCAAAATACTAGCTGTGAAGGTCAGTACATTTCACTGGAACAAATTAAGAACAAGAGAATGATTCTAAATTTTAATAACTGTTAATTTGAAAACCCACTGATGCACTTCATATATTTAGAGAAAAGGTCCTGTGGCCCAGCATAACCAATGACATGTGAAATTCTTGATCTTATCTAATGGACCAGTTCTGATGAGAATGTGTTTTGTTTGTGCACTATTCCTCCATTTTCATAATATTGCTTTTTCTTTATTGGAGCTGTCAGATGCAAAAGTGAATTTAGGACTCTGGGGGACAAAGATCTCTAGATATGTATTGAGATAATGAAACACATATGAATAAGCAAGCTCTATTGTTCTCTTCCTCTGATGGTCTGGGTACCTGATAGTATTTCACATCAAAGCTGCCTTCTGGGCTAAAGCCCAGGCCCTTGAAGCATCCTTGTGAGTCTGTAAATGGACCTTGTTGATTATCTTTACCCTCCTTGCCAGTTCTACTTGTGTTTCCCTCATTGCAAATAGAATCTGTCAGCTTCTCATGGCTGTTTTGCTGCAAGTCACAGTGCCTGTGTTCCTTTGTGCACAGCATACTTACTTTATCTCTTTATCTCTTTATCCCTTATATACACATATGTATGCATGTATACATTCACAGATGGTTAGTTTTTATACTAATATTTTGAGTACTTATAATTTAAATTTCAAATACTATATTCTTTATCGTGATTTAGACAGTATAGAAAAATGTAACAGAGACTACTGCAAAATAAACACTATCAACATTAGAGCTTACATCTTTATAATATATATTTATTGCAATAGTGTTATATATATGTTAAGTATCCATTCACTTAAGATTATCAATAGCACCTTTTACTAATGTTCTTTGAAAAAAACTACTTTAAAATCTATATATGTAATTATAGATCTGTGTATTAATTTATTTATAACAATTTGAAGATTTATATTGTTACTTTGTAGACCTGAACTCTTTCATACATTCACTTGCTATCTGTATTTATTTTGTGGATAATCTATATCTGGAATTTATCCTAAATGCATTGATAAGATACAGAATATTTTCAACTTGTATAGTAACAATATAAGAATTGTATCTTTAAAACCTCATGGATATAATAGGAGAATGGACAATATTATAAACAGGGTGAAGAGTTAAGAGGCTGAAAAGAATAATAATAAGGGATATTGTGTCTTTCACAGTGTGATAACAATAGGACTAAAGACAGCTAAATGGCTCAAGGATATTGAAGAGTTAAGATAGAAGAGTTTTAGAATATAGGTGATCCAATTGAGGAACAAGTCCAAGGATTATTAACCTCAGCACTGAGCTATTGACAAAATAAATATTAGTTCTGGAAGATTGGTTTATGGCATTGAAGGATGTTTAGCATCATTGCTGGTTCCCAATATACACAAATGCTATTCTTTGCCTATGTTTAACAACCCAAAGTATCTTGAGTTACTGAAAAATGTTTTTGGGTCTCAAAATTTGCCTGACTAGAGAACTATTGTTTTAGTTCCAGTGTCCCAGGAAGAGAATATGAAACTTCAAAAGCTTTGAATGGTGAGGAAAACAGTGATTAAAATTCAACATTTCACATGTTCATTTTGAATTATGTGTGGCAAGTCACTGGAAGACTGTTATGATAATTTGAGATCAGAAGGTCTGACCTAGAGGCATAGGTATTTTTTGTCACTGGGATAAAGAGGATGATCATTGAAAAGAATAAAGCAAAAAGAGAAGTTGGTTTGGGATTGAGAGAAAATGGGAGTGGTTAACTGCATTTTAAAAAGTAGTCTAGTACTGCATTTAGAGAGAGCTCTCTAAAAGGCAGGAGGAAAATCAGAAGTATGTAGTTTCATGCAGAGTAAGGTAAGAAACTTAGTTCTGACAGAAGCTATTAACTGTATAAAATGTAGCTTGAGTTCAGCAAGATAAGGACTAAGGAGGACTTACTAGTATCTAGCCTCAATTGCCTGAACAGGAGCTGTTTCAGTTGCATGTTGGCCTTAAGAACTCTGTGCAGTTGGTCAAGAGTTGCATTGGAACTCACCATGTAGTTCAGGCTGAGAAGAAATTTAAGAAATAAGAACAGGGAATATGAAGCTATTCATTCATTCATTCATTCACTTATGGGGTGTGTGGGAGAGAAAGGGAGACTATATGGTATGTGTGCATGTATGTGGGAGTATGGGCACTTGCATGCCACAGGAGTATGTGGAAGTTAGAGGATAGAGGATAATGTATGAGAGTCAGTTCTCACCTATTCACCTTGTTTTTGAAGTGCTAATGACAGGACCCTAGTCCTTATTCAAAACACTAAAAGTTAGGAGATCAGGAGAGAGAAGCTTTCTTTTAGAAAGTTAACATGGATTTTAGATTATTTAATATGAAATGATTCCTATAGGCTAGGATAATTATACTCAACATACAAAATTTTATAAAATAATATATTATGATAAATGAATATTAAATACAGCATCAACTTATCTTGATGGGAGCTAGAGAGCTATATTTGACGATTAGTATTATTAGTAAAACTGATTATATAGTTAAAGCACATACCATTGTATAAGAAGATACATAGATGGTAAAATCCTATAGTGAAAAATTGTCATATTTATTATCTAACATAAAACTTGATTTACATATAAGAGAAAAGAAAAAAGTTTTCTTTTAATGTTTGGGTTTCAAAATTTTGGAAAAGTATAATAGAGCAGTTTAATATTTATGTTATTGGCAAAACTATCCAAAAAATTTTTATGTCACCTGAGAGGTAAGTAATTTAAATACATACAAATTGACATCATTAGAAAACTGGCAAGACATTTAAGTCTCAATCCCAATTCAATACCTATTTGAATAAAAAATGTTTGCGTTGGTAACTAGTAATGTGTTTATGTGTTTTCTTAAGTCCTTTAGGGAAGTTCTAATGCATGCTAATTCTTTTTGTTTTGCTTATTTAATATATATTTTAATGAACATATATATATTATCTGTTAATGAATATATATATATAATCTGTTAATTATCTGTTAATTCTTTGAGTAAGTTTCTTACCATGTAGCCCAGGTTGGATTGGAACTCATCATATAGTCCAGGCTAGTCTTGAACTCCTGAAAACCTTACCCCACCACCAACCCCCTGCCCAATTCTGATATTTCAGGAATGAGCCACCATATCTTGTCTAAAATATCTTATTGTGGGTATGTTACAAGTGTCTAGGTAAATATAATGAAGTTTCTAACATTGTCAAGCAAATTAACATACCTATTCTTGGAAATAGTTTTTCTTTTATTTTGAGATTCATTGATACCGCAAATAGGCTAGAGGAGCTCAAAGGCACCAAAACAAAGTAAGAAGACACAAACATTATCTTGAGTTCTCAGAATATATTATATGTATGTATTGATTATTGTATACTCTATATACATATATGACTAATTTGCTAATCAAAATTTTATTTATTTTATGTATGAGTACAATGGCACTATTTTCAGACACACCAGAAGAGAGCATCAGATCCCATTACAGATGGTTGTGAGCCACCATGTGGTTGCTGGGAATTGAACTCAGGACCTCCAGAAGAGCAGACAGTGCTCTTAACCAAGGAGCCATCTCTCCAGCCCACTAATCAAAAATTTAAAAATGTTTAAAGATATGAATATATAACTACTATGGTTTGATTATTGTACATTGTATACATATACTGAATCATCATACTGTACTCCAAAACCTATGCAACTGAAATATTGATTTTATTTTGTTTTATTTTTGAGACAGGGTTTCTCTATGTAACTCTGGCTGTTCTGAACTCTTTGTAGACCAGGCTGTCCTTGAACTCAGAGATCCTCCTGTCTGTGCATCCTAAGTGCTGAGATCAAAGACATGTGCCACCATCACCCAGCTTAATAATGATAATTTTTAAAGTAGAATTCAAACTCAAGTGTTTTAGACTGAAAATTCAATGAGTGTTTAATACCATTTTCCTCAAAGCAGAATGAAAGAAAAGATTGGTGTGACTTCAGATAGTAAAGGTGATTTCATAGAAGGTACATTGAAATATATTTCAACTTAATCTGGTAACTAAGAAAATAATAATTTATATCCCTAGAAATGTAGGTAGTTTTTCTCTTAATTGTAGTAGGAAGAGAACAGGCATGGAGAACTCCTCTTTTTATTCCTCAGTGTTAACACCTCCAAGATAGTATAATTTATTCTTCTATTTCTTTAGGAAATTTACCACAATAAAGGTAGTAATTTAGCTTAATTGTGAAAATTAAGTGTTAGAAACTATGTAAGGAAAAGAGGTTCTTAAATATTGCTAAGATGGTTATCCATACTCTTCATACAAAGATATTTCCTGATAAATTGGTCTCATATTTTTCTACTTTCATTATAATACCTAGGATACACGGTGTCAAATTTTAGAAAAAAATCCAGTTGAATACTATTAAAATATTCTTTGAGGTTTAAATGATGGCTATTTGCACAGTTCAAGTTCAATAGAGAAGGTAAGATTCTCTATAGACTAAGAGATTTACAGACTTGAATAGAAAGAGTGAGTCAAGGGCACAGAGGAGAGTGGAAGACTGAGACCACTGGACCATTTTGCATCTTCGGCATTGATTAGAAGGATGACTTAGTTTTAGAAAATTAATTAATTAATTTACATCTCAAAAGATACCCCCCTCCAGGTCCCCCCTCACAGAGTCATTCCCTTATTCCTTCTCCCCTTTGCCTCTGAGAGGGTCGGCTCCCTCTGTGTGTCCCCCCACCCTAGTCAAGATGACTTAGTTTTGACAGCAAGCAGCTAGTTATTAATATGGGTGTGTATTGAATGAGAACTAGCAAAACACAAGCCTAACACTTTTATAGGGCATGCCCCAGTAATTCAGTCTCCTATTGATTTCTTCAAAAGGGTTACAGTATTAGAAAATCAATCACAGCCGGGCAGTGGTGACACAGGCCTTTAATCCCAGCATTTGGGAGGCAGAGGCAGGGGCAGGGGCATTTCTGAGTTTGAATCCAACTTGGTCTACAGAGTGAGTTCCAGGACAGCTAGGGCTGCACAGAGAAACCCTGTCTCAAAAAAAAAATCAATCACTGTAGAGACAGTGAAGAACAAAAACCATCTACTGGACTCATCACCTCTGAATTCTGTTTTACCATTATGAGTCCAAGTTTGTTCTAAAGGATGAAATACATATTATACACATAATATACTTTTTATTCTTCATTTTTTTACAAGCTAGACTTTATTCCCCTCCCAGTCTACCCTCTGACTGTTCCACATCCCATACCCCTCCCCCACCCCTGTCTCTAAAAGGATGTCTCCACACCCCCAGACCGCTCCACTTCCTGGTGCCCCAAGTCTCTCAAATGGTTAGGTGCATCTTCTCTGACTTAACCCAGACCCAGCAGTCCTCTGCTGTATATGTTGGGGGCCTCATAACAGCTGGTGTATGCTGCCTGGTTGGCTCAGTGTCTGAGAGACCTTGGGGGTCTAGGTTAGCTGAGACTGCTGGTCCTCCTATAGGGTCACCCTCCTCCTCAGCTTCTTCCAGCATTTCCCTAATTCAGCCACAGGGGTCACCAGCTTCTGCCCATTGGTTGGGTGTTAATTATCTGCATCTGACTCTTTCAGCTGCTTGTTGGTCCTATAGGCCTCTGTTTGTAAGAACACCACACCATTACATCAGTATTAATGTCAGGCCTTGGGGCCTCCCCCTGAGATGGATCCCCAAGTTGGGTCTGTCACTGGACCTTCTTTTCCACAGGCTCTTCTCCATTTTTGTCCCTGCACTTCTTTCAGAAAGGACCAATTCTGGGTCAGAGTTTTTGACTGTGGGATGGCAACCCTATCCCTCTACTTGATGCCCTGTCTTTTTCTTGGAGGTGGGCTGTACAAGTTCCCTCTCCTCACTATAGAGCATTTCATCTAAGGTCCCTCCCTTTGATTTTTTTAAAAAAATGTATTTATTTTTATTTATCTGAGTACACTGTCGCTGTCTTCAGACACCTCAGAAGAAGGCATCAGATCCTGTTACAGATGGTTGTGAGCCACCACGTGGTTGCTGAGAATTGAACTCAAGACCTCTGGAAGAGCAGTCAGTGCTCATAACTGCTGAGCCATCTCTCCAGCCCCCTCCCTTTGATTTTAATTACAATGACTTATATTGCTTTAGGGAAGTCGCCTGAGTTATCTTTTTTATTGGACTAACACATTATAACCATACTTAGTGTATTTAAAATGACAATTACATTCCTAATTCTGCAGTTCGGGCAAGGCTCTGGTTGCAACTTATTCCTACCCTGGTCTATGACTGCTGAGTGCTTGAGAGCTGTGCTTTAGAATTTCATGGAGGCGTGTGCCTTTAGTAATATGATTGCCGGCTAAGACATGAGTCAAGCCTTTCAACTGACTCACTCATCCCATGTGGGACTTGTTCCTGTGTTGTGGCTTTAAAATATTGGTAGTGAAATTGAAGGATGAGGAATGAGAGAGGGGAGAGACCAAGAGGGAGAGATCAGGGAGAGAAGGCAAAGAGAGGAGGGAACTAGAAAGATGCAGGGGGCAGGGAGGGAGGAATGAAGCATGTGAATGAATGAGTGAGGGAGTGAATGAATAAATGAATCTGAACAAGCACAATTGAGCAATCACAAAGTGACCTCAGTAGCATGTGATGTTGCCAAGCTGCTAGGTGCATTGGAACTATGCTTTACGACTTCAGAATTATATGACTTCACTTATTTTCACCCAAATATGCCTATGTTTTATATATATCATATATGTAAAATATGCTATGTTTTAGAGTATAATTTCAGACCCTATATTGCCCTTGATATGTGTTCTTGAACTCCTTTACTCTATGATTTTTCTCACTGCTTTTTTTTGCCTTTCCATAGTCTTGGCATAGACAAAGACTATTTGTCAGTCATTTTGTAGCATATTTGGGCATGTAGACATTTGGGCATGTCTGGTCTTTTTCTTTTAATTTTACATATTTACTTTACATCCTGATTGTATCTTTACATCCTCCTCTTCTCTCAGTTCCTACCCCTCACCTTACCTCTCCTAAACCACCCTCCCTTTCTTCTCAGAGATGATGAGGTCTCCAACGGATATCAAGAAGCCTTGGCATATCAAGTTGCAGTAGGACTAAGCACATCCTTTTCCACTGAGGCCAGACAAGGCAGCCCAGACAGGGAAAAGGGATCCAAAGGCGGGCAGCAGAGTCAGAGACAGCCCCTGCTCTTGCTGTTAGGAGCTACACATCTACTACAAATATGTAGAGTGCCCAGGTTTGGCCCCGGCATGCTCATGCTCTTTTTTTTTTTTTTTTTTTTTTTTTTTTTTTGTAGTTGTTCAGTATCTGTTGAACCACCATGGGTTCAAGTTAATTTATTTTATTGATTCTCCTTGACCCCTTTGGCTCCTTCCATCCTTCCTCTTACTCTTCCACAAGATTTATGAAGCTCTACCTATTGGTTGGTGTGGATCATCTGCATCTGTTTCCATCAGCTGGTGGACGAAGCCTGTCAGAAGACAGTTATGTTACACTCTTGTCTGCAAGCATAGTAGACTATCATTGATAGTGTAAGGGGTTAGCTCTCTCTCCTGGCATGGGTCCCAAGTTGGGCCAGTTATTGTTTGTCCATTTCCTCAATTTCTGTCCAGTCTTTAGCCTTGCATGTCTTGTAGGCAGGACAGATTGTGGGTTGGTGTCCCTATCTGTCATGGGAAGTCCTTCCTCGTTACAGTATATGGCTTTTTCAGATTTCATATCCCCTATTGCTATGAGTCTTAGCTAGGGTCTCCATTATAAGTCTTAGGGTTTCCCTTGTCCCAGGTTTCTAGTTCATTCCAGGGATGATCCTGCCCCAATCCCAGTCTTCTCCTTCTTGTGATCAGACTGAGGTTAGGAACACTTGGAAGATTACTGCAGAGGTTTTACGTTCTTTCAGTACACCTTATCACAGGGTCATGGTGCAGATATTTATTATTGCTGATAAATGTCTTGAGCATTTGGCCAGTCTGCAGAATTGTGTCTACTTGGAATTGGTTAATGTTTTATTATTTACAGGTAGGCATGTACCACACCAAATCTGTCTCTTTTAACCTGTTTTTCAGTGCTAAACAGCCAGCCTTGCAAATGTACATATAAGTGAAATGATATGGACTGAACAAGTTACATTTGGGAGTATATATATATATATATATATATATATATATATATGTGTGTGTGTGTGTGTGTGTGTGTGTGTGTGTGTGTGTGTGTGTGTGTGCAATATATATATGCAATATATGAATGCAATAATAATTGATTTAAAGAGAGGCTGTGGGGAGGGGAATATGTGAACATTTGGAGGGAGGAAAGGGAAGGGAAAAAAGTTTTATTACCATCTCAAAAATTTAAAAAATATTTTTATTATTTTCAATTATGTATAGCTGTGTGTTTGCATGTGAGTATTTATACACAGGTGCAGGTGACTGCAGAGACCAGAGGCTTCAGACCTTCTGGAACTGGGGTTGCAGACAGTTGTGAGCCATCTGATATGGGTGCTAGGATCTGAACCTAGATCCTCTGAAAAGGAGTGTTTGTATTTTACCATTGAGTCCTCTTGCCAGCCCCTCTATTAGCACTTTTGGCCATAAATGTACTATAGTCATTCTTTGGTGTCCGTGGAGGATTGCTTCCAGGATGTTTACAAATACCAAAATCCCTTGGATGCTCAAGTCTCTCTCTTTCTCTGTCTGTCTGTCTGTCTGTCTCTCTCTCTCTCACACACACACTCATTGAAGCTCAGTGGCTTAAAATGGGTATTAAAACTTAAAAGAGGCTTTGAATGTTGCCAAATGCTTGTTTGAGCAGCTGTGTTAATCTAGCAGCAAAATACAAAAAAAATCCCTGACAAGCCTTATGAGAAAAAGAACCTCCAAAGATGTCATTGAGTTCATTTTGTGTTGGCCATAATTTGGCTGGGCATAGGGCCTGGCCTTAAAAATCCTTTTGTATCCTCAGTGAAACTCCATTGAAAAAAATACTTTCTCATTTGTGAGTTGTTATAAATTTGAGTCCATATCAATATACCATCCTAGTCTGTCCCTTTCATTCAATTTTTTTTCTAATGCAGACTTTTGAAAGTGCTACATCCTGAGCTACATCCTAAATTCTCCTTTTACTTTTTATTTTGAGAGACTTCCTCACCAAGTGGTCTAGACTGGCCTTAAACTTGTGATTTTTTTTAATGCAGCCTCTGTGTAGCTAGGATTATAAGCTTACACTACTAAGATCAAGTTCTTTTTCTATTTAATACCACAAAAGACCATTTTTTCTGTTTTTTTAAGGCATTGTACCTAGGGTCTTGTGCATGCTGTGTAAGCTCTATTAGGTCATATACCAAGCTCCCTACATTTTTATAATTTGTTTTTCTGACAGTGAGAATCCTACTATATACCATGTCTTCTTTTGTTTAATTGCTGGAATTCAAATAATTTTAGGACTGTAACACATAACCCTGTGACAATTGAATTAGTCTGTTATAATATAGTATTTTAGTCATTTAAAAATCATTTTAAAATTTAATTACAGCATGTCCCCTTTCCATTTCCTCCCTCCAATTCTTCCCTTATAGCCCCTTTGCTCTCTCCTATGTATCCGCTCAAAACCATTGCCTCTTTTTCTTTCATTACAATTGTGTTACACACATGCACACACACACGCGCACACACACACTCACACTCACACTCAAATATATTAAATACAACCTTCTCAGTCTAGTTAGTGCTACTTATGTATATGTGACTTCAGAGCTGACCACTTGATATTGCATAACCAGTTAGGGGCTTATCCATGGAGAAGATATTTTTCTCTTTAGCATTCCTTAGTTGCTAGAGGCTCATTGTCTATGGGAAGGATCCGTTGAGATTTCTGACTTCTGTGTTAAGAAGTTGTGATGGTTTGTATATGGTTGGTCCAGGGAGTGGCACTATTTGGAGGTGTGGCCTTGTCATGTCATTGTGAGAGTGGGCTATAATCCTCTGGTCCTTGCTACCTGGAAGCCAGTCTTCTCCCAGCAGCTTTCAGATGAAGATCTGAAATGATATCAATTCACATGAAGAAGTGTAACTCTCAGGTCCTCCCACACCGTGCCTGCCTGGAAGATACCATGCTCCCACCTTGATGATAAAGGACTAAACCTCTGAACCTGTAAGCCAGTCCCAATTAAATGTTGTCCTTGTAAGAGTTAGTATGGTCATGGTGTCTGTGCATAGCAGCAAAATGCTAACTAAGATGCCTATTGGTCATGTTCTTCAGGTATTGTTAAGCAGCAATACTGTTATAGTATCATGGTTGAAGTTTCCTTCACATTCCTGTTTAGTTATTTTTTCTTTTCTTTTTTGTTTTGTTTTGTTTTCCTTTCTTTTCTTTCATTCTTTCTTTGTTTCTTTTTCTTTTCTTTCTTTCTTTCTTTCTTTTTTTTTTTTGAGACAGGGTTTCTCTGTGTAGCCCTGGCTGTCCTGGAACTCACTCTGTAGACCAGGCTGGCCTTGAACTCAGAAGTACCCTGACTCTGCCTTCTAAGTGCTGGGATTAAAGGCATGCACCACCACTGCCTGGCTTCCTTGTCATTTCTAGGAGAAACAATTTCACAGAAGATTTTCTGGTCCTCTGGCTCTCATAGTTTTTTCCTGCTTCCTCTTCTATGATATTCAAAGTAGTTGTAGATGTATCACCTAGGGCTGGGTATCCAACAATCAATTGTTCTTCACAATTTGACTAGTTGTGGTTTTGACCTGTAATGGTTTCCTTTTGTTGCAAAGAGAAGTTTCCTTGATAACAAGTGAGAGCTGCACATATATGTGAGTATAAAGCTAACTATCTGGAATGCAGTTAGGAGTTATGCTGGTTTAGTAAAGTTTTTAAAAAATAATATGTATTATATTTATATATATAAATAATATATATATGTGTGTGTGTGTTAGTGTGTGTGTGTATGAGAGAGAAATAGAGAGACAGAGAAAGACAGAGAGAGAAAGTAAGAATGAGAGAGTGAAAGAGAGACAGAGAAAGACAGAAAGTAAGAGACAGACAGACACACACACATATACACATACACACACACACACACACACACACACAGAGAGAGAGAGAGAGAGAGAGAGAGAGAGAGAGAGAGAGAGAGAGAGAGAGAGAGAGAGAGTTTATGTGCATGACGTATGCAGGAAGTTTTCTGGATCTCATGGAAATGAGTCACAGGCACCTGTGAGTCATCAAGTGGATTTTGCAAGAGCAGTAAAAGCCATCTCTCCAGCACCTTTGCCTTTAGTTTCATGTTATCCTTCAAGACACTGTTTGCAAAGGTAATCTAGATCAGTCTTTTTTCTCCTTGTTGCAGGATATATATGAAATTAATTTATTATATGGTTGGGTTTGTCACATATTGTACTCCATCTGTTCTTCCATAATCTGACTTAGATACATATATGTTTAATTTACATATAATAATACTCACTCTTAGCAGAGTATATGTAGTTTTTTTGGACAAATACAAAGAATTATTTATCCATGCTAAAAGTCCCTTACAAAATTAATACCATCACTTAAAATTTTTTTCTTTGGTTACCCCTTTCTGGTCACTTGCTTTATATCCCTAAATGTTTTGAATTTCCACAGTTTTCAAAATCTTTTCTAGAGTAAATATAACCCTGCAATATATAAACTTTTGGTACTGGCTTCCTTCTTTCATTAAAATGCACTTAAGATTCATCCATACTGTTTCATAAGCAAGTTGTTCCTTTACTTTCATATTTGTTTCATAATTCCATGGTGTGGGAGGGGCTACACAGCTTGCTTAGTCACTGGTTGAAGCATGTAGGTCACGTCTAGCTTCTGTCATTATGCAAAACAATCTCATAAACATTAATGTGCATTTTCATAAGTTTAAACATAATCACTTTTTGAGGAAAGTGGGTACTGTGATACACGGTAGGTAAATATTGAACGTCATCAGAAACTATTTTCCAAAGACACTCTACTATTGTCCAATTCAACCAGCAGTATGTGAAGGCACTGGTTGTTCTGCATGCTTGCCATTGTTACTTGGTTGCTCTGTGGCTTCAACTCTCCAAAAAGTTCAGGGAGAAGTATATATTGGAAATGAATGTATTTCATTGTAAGCACGAGAATACTTTTCAAAACTATACAACAAATGAAATACAGAGTGAAAGAACTTTGGCTTGTTTGGTTTAAAGAGGTAATAAAAGTTTAGCTAGGAAGTTAAGGTCAAAACTCTACTTTGATATATCAATAAAGAATAATTATTTATAATATTTTCATTATTTTAGAATCAATAGCTATGCTGCAGAGAACCATCATGTACAAGGAAAAATCAGTTTCTTTGGTTAGGTTCTCTCCATTTTTTTCAAGAGTTTGGTTTCCTTTTAAATCAAATAAAACTACCCAGAAGAAACTTACATTATACTAGTTTGTCTGTAATAGTCACAGGTTGTATATTTGAAGCTTATGAGGAGTGTAAATTGAAATTAGTAAAGTAAAATACTGAAGTGAGGGAGAATATGAGTAAGAGGGGGACATGTGGATTCTCTTTGTGGGTGACAAACTAAAGCAAGCTATAATGTCATATATGTATGGACATTCTAAAATGAAACTAATTTGGACATTAACTTAAAATTATTTTTAAAAAATTAAAGGACACAAACAAAAGGATCAGATGTTTGGAATTTATGTATGTATACACACATATGCATACATACAAATACATATACACCCATTCATACATACATAAATACATACATACATTGCATATATCTACCAAATAAAGAACTTTAAAATGTACTGTACTTCAAAACTAGGGACATGCTTAGATAAATTATATAGTCATGGTAGGGAACATTAGGTTGTCATTAAAATATTTTCAAACTTAATTAAAACAAAAGAATAGACTTGTTTCCTTTAGCAAGACATGGGCTATTTCTATGTCCTGAATCAAGTGATGGAATAGGAAGTTTTGTTTTTGCTATTGCGAAATGCAGTGCATACTTAGTACATAGTTAGTGAATATGAGTAAGGCATTTCTTGAAAATTCAACATTCTCTAAGTACTGTTAATCTCCAGTTGCATCATCTCAAGATTTCTCCCATATCCATGGGACTAATTTTAATGGGGTGTTTTGGAGAATCAGAAGAGTGAAAGAGTAAGTTTTGTAAGTTGCTATCCACTTCAAAGTGCTAATTTATAATTCTATAGTAAGATTGATACTTTCAGGGCCATGCAGAAGTGTGACAAGGCAAAGTCTATGAGCCACCAGCAACTCTAAATTGGGTGAGCGTTTTGAATAAAAACTAAGCGGACAGCACGGATTTGAAAAACTTTTCATTTGTCATTTTATCTCTAAGGTACTGAGGTTCTTTTCTTGAGGTAGAGTGGGAGCAAAAGGAAAATTATAGGTTAAGAAATAAAAGCAGAGGAAGTGTTGCAATAATGGAGCTAGCAGATCTCAAGGTGGGAAGGGTACATTTATACAGAAAAAGAACTCAGTGCTAACAAAGAATTCCCTGGGGCAGGTAAGACATGAGAATAAATTAGGCACAAAGTTCAAGAATCCCAGAAAAATTGTACCATGAATGTAACCAGCTGTTCTCTCTGCACCTCATGGACTATATCCACTTAGCTAGTGATCACCCACAACCAAAACATTAGTCAAGTTTACTAAATCAATACCATGTGTTTTCTATTACTGCGGCAGCTATTTAGGAAAGAAGACAGCTTGTTCATGTTTTAGACTATTTTACTATTTGCACTTCTTTCCCTGGCTCACTGTTGAATGTCTGGGGAAGAAAATCTAGGTGAAACTTTATATAGTTAGTGATCTGTTGCACAGAATGGAAGCTATAATGAATACTATGTATTTGAAATTGGTTTAGAAATTAGATTTCAGGGGTTGGAGTTACAGTTCTACACTTAAGTGTGCTTACTTCTTTTGCAGATGATTTGGGCTCAGTTCCAGCACCCTCCTGAAGCAGCTTACTTAACTCCAAATAGTCTGAAACTCCAGTTCCAAGGGGGCATAAAAACTTATACTCACAGACATTGCACACATTGGTTGCACATGCAGTTAAGCAGGCTTACCACATCCATATAAATAAAAATAAAATTTAAAAGGGAAATTAGATTTTAAATGTTTACAATCCAAACATAAATGTATGAAGTGATGGACTGTTAATTAGCCTGACTTTTAGCCTGACTATTAATCCACACTGTAACCTTGCATCAGGAAATTGCATTGTGGTCCATAAGTATATATAATATCAATCACTGATTTAGCAATAACCCCCTACCCCCGTCTACCTTGGAAAGCATCTGAGCCAGTTTGAACTCAGTGTCTCAAATGCCACTTACCCATCACCAAAGCATTCTTTATTTCTGGATACACATCATGCCTTTTATTTTAAATTCACATCAAGTGTTTATTTTAATTTTACATAATGCAATTAAATATTTAAAAATTCGGTCTCCCAGGCTAATTTTTATAAATACTGAGAAAACTGATTCACGCTGTTCCATGCTAGCCCTCTCCTCTATTGTGTAACTAGTTGTAGCACACATTGCAAGTTTTATTATTTCTACTCCTTAGACTATTAATGTTCAAATACTAAAGACTTGTGGCTTTCATGGGTATACTGCTGCCACATCTTATAAATTTGGAGAATAATAAGTATGAATTTTATGTGAAAAGGCAGGGTTTGGAAGGATGCTATTTATATATGACGATGGCCAAAAGGCTAGGTATTGATAAGATTTCTACAGCTTTAAAAAGCAATGGAAGTTTGTTCTCTCCCTCCCTCTCCCTCCCTCTCCCTCCCTCTCCCTCCCTCCCTCCCTCCCTCTCTCTCTCTCTCTCTCTCTCTCTCTCTCTCTCTCTCTCTCTCTCTCTCTCTCTCTCTCTGATTGTCACTGTGTAATTCTGAACATAAATCCACAGCATTTAAGATGACAAGACTTTGTATTTACAAAGAGACTTCCCCCAAGGAATTCACATCACTCCTTAGGAATGGGTCCATTAATTCTTAAAGCTTAGGGAGCTCCAGTGGGAAGATAGATCTTTATGTCTAGTTGTCATATATGGAAGAACTATGCCTGAGATAGGTTTGTAACTTTCTCAAGGTCATTTGAGCCAGGCTGCATTGCTAGAAGTATGAAAATACGAAGTAATATTAACTTCTCAGTGGAAGAAGGACTATTTGGGTCACTCAGGGTAAGGGAAGAACATGGCTTTTCAGAAACTGTTTTCCATCATTTTAACTCCCCTGTGTAACCTGTGACTGAGACACATTATTTGTGGTTAGTGTTTCTGAAACCATGATTTTTCTGGACACTGGAATATAAAAGACATTGATATATCTTCATTAAATAGGGGGGAGCTTCCATGACCTAAATCACTTTGAAACCTGCTGTGTTCTATATTTACTTTTTGGTGATTCATGGTTCCTATTAGTGCAGTAAGACTCTAAGAAGTCCCATAGTGAAGAAAATTACATAGCTTTGTTTAAGCCACAGTTTTTCTGGATTATTTGACCTTGGGTATATGTTCTTTTATATTGCATATCTTAATGACTTACGCAACTACTTTTCAATGAATCACATTATGGGAAATACATTTTTTTTTTTGCCTAAAAGTTCTTGTGAAGATATTCTTCTCTATATACTCTTTTACTCTCTGATATTTGCTGGAATTAAATTTATGCTAAAGTTTCATTTACAAATGACTTGGATGATGCTTAAGTCTTACAGATTCTATAGGACTCTTTCTGTTGGTTTGTAAAATTCTATTGAAGAGATAAGATATTGCTGAAAACCCCCTGGTAGCAATGCCTTGCATTCCAATTTATTTCTATTGATGTCAGTTCTCTGGGTGTTGAACACTGAGTAGATGAACAATCTGGCACAGACTATAAATCATTAAGAACCCATTGAAAATTACAGGGGATAGATCTAAAACAGGTATATAAACTAGAAGAGGATTTTGGAAACATTGAGAAGTAGTAGATTATGGGGAGATATGAACTATGTCATTCAAAGCAAGGAGTAAGTAAGTCTTCTATATACCAAAACTCCACAGAAAGGCAACTGATATCCCAGGTAAGGTTTCAGATCATATTTCAAGATGATGTCCTACTAAGAGATTTCATTCATGTAGCTTCTAGACTTTGCTTAGACAAGCCAATATTAGAATATTTTAGTCATTATCTTATAACAGTGCTTCTCTAAAATCTCCTGTTTTTCATCAGTTGTTATTGCATGCCTATATAATATAAACACATATTTCTAAATACAACATATCCAATCTGTGTAGTGTTACTTTTATATATGTTCTCAGAGCTGACCATTTGGTATTAGATAACCAATTAATGCACTCTCTTATGAGGAAGACTATTTATCCACTCTACATTTCTTAGTTGCCAATACCAGACATGAGAAACCTTCTTTTGAGTTGTGGGTTAGGGTTGCCAAAGGGACTCCTAAAATATATAGCCTGTTGATATTGCCCTTGGTTGTCCCCTCAACTCCAGATGGGAATGTAAGCCCCTATTGCTGCAGATACCAAGCATTTCAGGAAAAGGGTCCAGAGCTCCCTGAGCTAGAACTGACCTTAAATACCTCCTCTTTGAGAACTAGCTGCCATGCTGCTGAAGAAGGTGAGGAGGGAGGCAACCAGCAGTCCTATCCAGCTATGATGCCTATGAATTAACAAGAGCCAGAACAGCATGATAACCCTAAGGGTGTAGTAGTAGCATGCATTTCTCAGTGGTAAGCAACATCTCTCTGAGTTAAGACTCAATCAAGAGGGAAAGCATGCCTACAACCTACTCAACTACCCAGGGATATTGAATTCAGATATCTTGGAAGAGAGCCTACAACCACAAGTTTACTAAACCAGCATAATCACTAATAATTAGGTTAGTTGAAGTGGGAAGACCCATCCTAAATGTGGGTGGCACTGTTACAGAGATTGGTATCCTGGACAAAATATATTTTTAAAAAATGAGTTAAACACAAGAATTCATGACACTCTAAATCTTGAGTATAAATATAATATGACCAATTGTCTCATGATCTTAGTACCATCACTTCACTGTCACAAAGGACTGGACACCAAAGCTGTGAGGCAAAATAAATACTTTCTCTCTGAAGTTCCTTTGGGCAGAAATTGTACTGTGGCAATGAGGTAAGTAATTAATATGAAGGGTAAAGGCAATGCTTGGATTGGTTTGTACAAGAGCAGGTTGGTAAGTTCTCATAGTGCCACAATCCAATTTTATTTATTTTACTTTTTATCATATTTTATTTATTTTTTAGTGGGAAGGCTTTTGCTCTGAGGTGGCAGTATCCCTAAATATGTAGGCCTTGACTGGATATGAGATCTAGCTCAGCAAAAGACTGGCAATACATGGCAGCAAATGAAGAAACAATGATTGTGTTTTTTTTCCTTCATCTCCTAGTTTGATTCTATATCCTAGGTACCCAAAATGAAGACTGTGATCTGACAGAGCCATTCCAACCAACCAACCAACCATCTAACCAAGGAAAGAGACTTTATTGCCTGAGGTGCTTTCAGTTAGATGATTTAATCACAGCATTAGAGTAGCAGTTAGAACAAAGAGATGGCCTCCAAAACTTGGTAATGTTTCCTTTTGGAGAAATGTGGAAAACATAAGAACTGGAGATGTAAAGTTTGTCAGCATCTTGGGTTCTTCCTCTAACTCCTCCATTGGGGAGCATGTGCTCAGTACAATGGTTGGCTGAGAACATCCCCCTCTGCATTTGTCAGGCACTGCCAGTGCCTCTCTGGAAACAGCTTTATCAGGCTTCTGTCAGCAAGCACTTGTTGGCATCCAAAATAGTGTCTGGGTTTGGTAACTATATATGGGATGGATCTCCAGATGGGGCAGTTACTGGATGGTCTTTCCTTCAGACCCTGCTCCACACTTCGTCTCTGTCTTTCCTCCTATGGGTATTTTGTACCTTCTCTAAGAAGGAACACAGTATCTACTCTTTGGTCTTCTTAAGCTTTATGTGGTCTGTGAATTATATCTTGGGTATTCCAAGCTTCTGGGCTAATATCCACTTGTCAGGGATTGCATACCATGTGTGTTCTTTTGTGACTGGGTTACCTCACTCAGGATGATATTTTCTAGTTCCATCTACTGGTATGAAAATTTCATAAATTCATTGTTTTTAATAACTGAATACTACTCTATTGTATAAAATATACCACATATTCTGTATCCATTCATATGTTGAGGGACATATGGGTTCTTTCCAGCTCCTAGCTACTATAAATAAGGCTGCTATGAACATAGTGGAACATGTGTCCTTA
This sequence comes from Apodemus sylvaticus, assembly GCF_947179515.1. Lineage (NCBI taxonomy): Eukaryota > Metazoa > Chordata > Mammalia > Rodentia > Muridae > Apodemus > Apodemus sylvaticus. Next base: position 34,721,230 of record NC_067495.1, read on the forward strand.
ATACATGTTGGAGCATCTTCCGGGTATATGCCCAGGAGTGGTATAGCTGGGTCCAACTGTAATACTATGTCCAAACTGAGTTCCAGAGTGATTTTACCAGCTAGCAATCCCACCAGCAATGGAGGGCTGTTCCTCTTTCTCCACATCCTCACCAGCATCTATTGTCACCCGAGTTTTTGATCTTAGTCATTCTGACTGGTGTGAGATAGAATCTTAAGGTTGTCTTGACTTCCATTCCCCTGATAACAAAGCATGTTGAACACTTCTTTAGGTGCTTCTCAGCAATTCGGTATCCCTCAGTAGAGAATTCTTTATTTAGTTCTGTATTCCACTTTTAATAGGGTTATTTGGTTCTCTAGAGTCTAACTTTTTGGCTTCTTTGTATATATTGGATATTGGCCCTCTATGAGATATAGGATTGGAAAAGATCTTTCCCAATCTGTTGGTTGCCATTTTTGTCCTGTTGACAGTGTCCTTTGCCTTACAGAAACTTTGCAATTTTATGAGGTCTCATTTGTCAATTCTTGATCTTAGAGCATAGGCTTTTGGTGTTCTATTCAGGAACTTTTCCCCTGTGCCCCTGTGCTCGAGGGTCTTCTCTGCTTCCTTTTCTGTTAGTTTCAGTGTATCTGGTTTTATGTGGAAGTCCTTGAACCACTTGGACTTGAGCTTTTTATAAGGGGATAAGAATGGATCAATTTGCATTATTCTACATGCTAACTATCAGTTGAACCAACACCATTTGTTGAAAATGCTGTCTTTTTTCTACCATATGGTTTTAGCTACCAAAGATCAAGTGATCATAGGTGTGTGGGTTCATTACTGGGACTTCAATTCTAGCCCATTGATTTACGTGCCTGTCACTGTACCAATACCATGCAGTTTTTATCACAATTGCTCTGTAGTACAGCTTGAGGTCAGGGATGGTGATTCCGCCAGAAGTTCTTTTATTGTTGAGAATAGTTTTTGCTATCCTGGGATTTTTGTTATTCCAGATGAATTTGCAAATTGATGGGGATTGCATTGAATCTGTTGATTACTTTTGGCAAGATGGGCTTTCTTTTTTCTTTTTTCTTTTCTTTTCTTTCTTTCTTTCTTTCTTTCTTTCTTTCTTTCTTTCTTTCTTTCTTTTCTTTTCTTTTCTTTTCTTTTCTTTTTTTTTTTTACTATATTAACCCTGCCAATCCATGAACATGGGAGATATTTCCATCTTCTGAGATCTTCTTCGATTTCTTTCTTCAGAGACTTGAAGCTCTTGACATACAGATCTTTCACTTGTTTAGTTAGAGTCACCCTCGGATATTTTATATTATTTGTGACTATTGTGAAGGGAGTTGTTTCTCTAATTACTTTCTCAGCCTGTTTATCCTTTCAGTAGAGGATGGCCAGTGATTTGTTTGAGTTAATTTTATATCCAGCCATTTTTCTGAAGTTGTTTATCAGGTTTAGGAGTTCTATGGTGGAATTTTAGGGGTCACTTAAGTATATTATCATATCTTTTGCAAGCAATGATATTTTGACTTCTTCCTTTCCAATTTGTATTCCATTGATGTCTTTTTGTTGTTCAGTTGCTCTGGCCAGGACTTTGAGTACTATATTGAATAGGTATGGAGAGAGTGAACAGTATTGCTTGCTCCCTGATTTCAGTGGGATTGCTTCGAGTTTCTCTCCATTTAGTTCGATGTTGGCTACTAGTTTACTGTATATTGCTGTTACTGTGTTTAGGTAATGGGCTTTGAATTCCTGATCTTTCCAAGACTTTTATCATGAAGAGGTGCTGGATTTTGTCAAATGCTTTCTCAACATCTAATGAAATGATCATGTGTTTTTTTTTTTCTTTGAGTTTGTTTAGGTAGTGGATTATGTTGATTGATTTCCTTATATTGAATCATCCCTGCATTCCTGGGATAAAGCCTACTAGATCATGATGGATGATCGTTTTGATGCAGTCTTGCATTTGGTTTGCAAGAATTTTATTGAGTATTTTTGCATAGATATTCATAAGAGAATTTGGTGTGAAGTTCTTCTTCTTTGTAGGATCTTTGTGTGGTTTAGGTATCAGAGTAATTCTGGCTTCATAGATGAAGTGGGTATTGTTCCTTCTGGTTTTATTTTGTGGAATAATTTGGAGTATTGGTAGTAGGTCTTCTTTGAAGGTGTGATAGAGCTCTGTACTAAACCCATCTGGTCCTGGGCTTTTCTTGGTTGGGAGACTATTGATTACTGGTTCTATTTCATTAGGGGTTATAGGACTGTTTAGATGGTTTATCTGATCCTTATTTAATTTTGGTATCTGGTATCTGTCTGGGAAATTTTCCATTTCATCCAGATTTTCCAGTTTTGTTGATTAAAAGCTTTTGTAGTAGGATCTGATGATTTTTTGGATTTCCTCAGTATCTGTTGTTATATCTCGCTTGTCATTTATGATTTTGTTGATTTGGATACTGTCTCTGTGCCCTCTGGTTAGTCTGGCTAAGAGGTTGTCTATTTTGTTGGGTTTTTCAAAGAACCAGCTCCTGGTTTGGTTGATTCTTTGTATAGTTCTTTTTGTTTCTACTTGGTTGATTTCAGCCCCGAGTTTATTTCCTGCCATCTACTTTTGGGTGTATTTGCTTCATTTTGTTCTAGAGCCTTCAGATATGCTATAAAGCTGCTAGTGTATGCTTTCTCCCTTTTCTTTTCAGAGGCACTTAGAGCTATGAGATTTCCTCTTAGGACTGCCTTCATTGTGTCCCATAGGATTGGGTATGTTGTGGCTTAATTTTCATTAAATTCTAAAAAGTCTTTAATTTCTTTCTATATTTCTTCATTGACCAAGTTATTATTGAGTAGAATGTTGTTCAGTTTCCATGTGTATGTGGGCTTTCTGTTGTTTTTGTTGTTATTGAAGACCAGCCTTAATTTGTGGTGATCTGATAGGGTGCATGGGATTGATTATTTCAATCTTTTGTTATCTGTTGAAGTCTGTTTTGTGACCAATTATTTAGTTACAATTGGAGAAGGTACCATTAGGTGCTGAGAACAAGGTATATTCTTTTGTTTTAGAATAAAATGTTCTATAGATATCTGTTAAACCCATTTGGTTCATAGCTTTGGTTAGTTTCACTGTTTCTCTGTTTAGTGTTTCCCTGATCATTTGTGGTCATTGATGAGAGTGGGGTGTTAAAATCTCCCACTATTATTACATTAGGTACAATGTTTGCTTTAAGCTTTAGTAAAGTTTCTTTTATGAGTGTGGATGTCCTTGCATTTGGAGCATAGATATTCAGGTTTGAGAGTTCTTCCTGTCACATTTTTCCCTTGATGAGTATGAAGTGTCTTCCTTACCTTTTTGATAACTTTAGGTTGAAAGTCGATTTTATTCCATATTAGAATGGCTACTCTAGCTTGTTTCTTGGGACCAGTTACTTGGAGAATTGTTTTTCAGACTTTTACTTTGAGATAGTGCCTGTCTTCTTACTGAGGTGAGTTTCTTGTATGGGGCAAAATTTTGGGTTCTGTTTATGTATCCATTCTGTTAGCCTATGTCTTTTTCTTGGGGAATTGAGTCCATTGATATTAAGAGTTATTAAGGAAAAGTGATTGTTGCTTCCTGGTAATATTGTTGTTAATGTTGAAGTTATGCTCATAGGGCTGCCTTCTTGTTGGTTTGTTAATGGAAGATCACTTTCTTGGTTTTCTAGGGTGTAGTTTGCCTCCTTTTGTTGGAGTTTTCCATTTATTATCCTTTTAAGGGCTGGATTTGTGGATAGATATTGTTTAAACTTAGTTTTGTCATTGAATATCTTGGTTTTTCCATCTATGGTAATTGAGAGTTTTGTTGGGTTTAGTAGCCTGGGCTGGCATTTTTGTTCTCTTAGGGTTTTTGTGACATATACCCAGAATATTCTAGCTTTTATAGTTTCTGGTGAGAAGTCTGGTGTTATTCTGATAGGTCTGCCTTTATATGTTACTTGACCTTTTTTCCCCTACTACTTTTAGTATTCTTTCTTAGATTTGTGCATTTAGTGTTCTGATTATTATGTGAAGGAAGGAATTTCTTTTCTGTTCAAATCCATTTGGAGTTCTGTAGGCTTCTTTTATGTCCACTGGTATCTCTTTCTTTAGGTTAGGGAAGTTTTCTTCCATAATTTTGTTGAAGATATTTGCTGGCCCTTTAAGTTGGGAGTCTTCACTCTCTACTATCCCTATTCTCCTTAGGTTTGGTCTTCTTATTGGGTCCTTGACTTCCTGGATGTTTTGGGTGAGGAGATTTTTGCATTTTGCATTTTCTTTGACTGATGTGTCATTGTTTTCTATGATATCTTCTTTCTCTGAGATTCTTCTATCTTTTTTATTCTGTTGTTGATGCTTGCATCTATGACTTCTGATCTCTTTCCTAGGTTTTCTATTTCCAGTGTTGTTTCCCTTTGTGATTTCTTTAATGTTTCAACTTCCAGTTTTAGATACTGGAGGCTTTTGATCAATTCCTTCACTTATTTGGTTGTGTTTTCCTATAATTCTTTATGGGTTTCTACCTGCCTACCTGTGTTCTTCTGTATTTCTTTAGGGAGTTATTTATGTTTTTCTTAAAGTCCTCTATCAGTATCATGAGATACGATTTTGAGTCCAACTCTTGCTTTTCAAGTGTGTTGGGGTATCCAGGACTTACTGTTGTGGGAGAACTAGGTTCTCATGTTGCCAAGTAGTCTTGGTTTCTGTTGGTAAGGTTCTTGTGCTTGCCTTTCACCATCTGGCTATCTCTGATATTAATTGGTCTTGCTGTCTTTGGCTGAAGTTTGTCCCTGCTGTTAGCCTGTAATCCTGTGTCAGCACTTTTGTGAGACTAACTTTCTTGTGGGGGGTTCTGTGTGCAGAAGGCTGTGGAGTTGTTCAGTTCCCAGGTACAGATGGCAACTAGAAGGCTCCTGTCCCAGCTGCTCCACTGATTGTATGCCCTGTGTGCTCCTAGCCCTTCTGCTCCAGACAGTTTTAGGAAAGAAAGTGGAAATGTATCTTCCATGCCCAGAAGTGAAAGAGCTGCTGGGAGATCACTCTCTCCTTGCTGGCCATGCTATGGAGAATGCTATGGAGCTGCCTGGCTCCTCGGTGCAAAATCCACAATCCAATTTTAAACCACCATAACTAATTTCCAGCAACACAATCCAAATTCCTTTGCATGATATATAACCTTTTTCAAGGAAACAAAGTACATTGTACCTGGCTCTAATACATATTCTTAGCTCTCCTGTCAAAATCCAGTGCTGCCTTCCAGGTAATTCTTTTATCACTAATTGCCAAATAATTAAAATGACCTTTGGCTAATAAGAGGTCCTGGCATATTTGAGATGGGAAAGGGAGGACAGAAGGGATTTGGCTAAGAAGGAGAAGTAAAGGAGAATTTGTCTTTGTACAAATACCAATGCCTATGCTCTCTCACTTTTTTAAATTGAGGTAGCTGAGCCTCTAAAGTCAATACCTCTTTCATATAAAAGTAGATTCCCTGTCCATTTCAGCACACCTATTGGTGTATTCTCTGTTCATCTCATATTTAGGTAGTAGTCATGCTGGTGCAAGACTTTATGGGTATAATTTCTGACATTATTTGTAGGTGACACAATCTCATTTAAAAAAACTTTGTAATTTCTGTAAGGCAAAGGACACCATCAAAAGGACAAATCGGCAACCAACAAATTGGGCAAAGATCTTCACCAACCCTACAATCAGATAGAGGGCTAATATCCAATATATACAAAGAACACAAGAAGTTAGACCCCAGAAAGCCAAATGACCCTATTAAAAATGGGGTACAGACCTAAACAAAAAATTTTCACCTGAAGAACTTAGGATGGCTGAGAAGCATCTTAAAAAATGCTCAACTTCATTAGTCATTAGGGAAATGCAAATCAAAACAACCCTGAGATTTCACCTTACACCAGTCAGAATGGCTAAGATTAAAAATTCAGGAGACAGCAGGTGTTGGCAGGATGTGGAGAAAGAGGAACACTCCTCCACTGCATGGCTTTTGTTAAGCAAAATACTTTTGAGATTAAGATGGAGAAGAAACTAAGGGCAGAAAATGCATTCAAAGGAGCCATCAGACTATAATACAATTATGTCCTTTGTAAAGAGATGGACCAGAGGCTGAGTGGAAGCATCACTGACTGATATGCAGCCAATGAAACACCAAGGCTGTGAGCCAGTGTTCCAGATAACTTTGGTCTTTAGTATTATCCTATATGTCCTAGGAATGGAGCTGCTTGATGAAATCCTAAGTCATGCTCATTGATTAGTAACCATGTGTGTAAAGGGGAGGGTAACTTCATGAAATGGCTGCAATGAATTTCAATGTGTAGAAGTTGGAGGTCAATGGGAAGGTCATTCATTTTCTTCAACAGTGTTCATGATTGACTGTGTCCTTCCTGAGTTTCAAAAACTCATGCAGACCTCTGCTTAGTACATTTAGCAAGTGATTTGAAGACAAGTTTCAGAAAGTATAAGAATAACCAGATGAGGGCAATTTGAGCTGATAGTGTTGGAAACATTTGAATACGCCATTTGACGACTTAAACATATTAAGTTGTTTTTCAGTTGGTTTTACTTTTCTGAGAATTCCATGGCATCAAATGTCTTTCTATTGAAAAGAAAAAAAAATGCTATTATAAAGCAGGAAATGTTATTCTCAGTTTCTAGGTAAAGCTGTCAGATTGAGGAAGTTTTTGACACTTCATTATAAGTAGAAAACACTTTGTGTAGTCTTCATTTTATACTCAAGATAACTTTGCAGCTTGGTACATTTGTTCTAAAGTCATGTTCCCATCAAATGAAAAGCAAACACAATTAGAAAAAGACACTTTTGTTTGAAATTAGTATGAATGCATAAAATGTATTAATAAATACAGCAAATAATCTTGATCTCTTGATAAATTGCCTACTCTAGAGAGCATGGGCAGCTCTTTTAGTATCTATTGAGAAACAAAGAAATCCTGTCAAGATGACATCTGCTTCTTCAGTGGAACATATTAGGAGTCATGAGGTTTTAAATATGACACAGTGAGCAGCATCATGTACTTAATCAGCTGCCAAGGAGGAGTTTGCCTTTCTTCTTGGGAATCCATTGATTCTAGAATATAAGGTTTTTCATGGAAAGTGTAAGGCAATGTCATAATTTTTAATGCCTGAGGATAATATCGTAGCAATTACCCATGGTCAGATGATTCTCAGTGGCTGTAGTAATGTATACCAAATAAATATAGCAACAACAACAACAACAACAATAACCAAAAAGAAAAAAAAAGGCTAGCAAAGAACTAAACTAAGTATGTGCCCCCAAACCTGAATTGTCTTACTTAGACTGGCTGATGCACACACAGGCTGTGTTGAAATGGGGAAATACAGTCTGTGTGTTTCTTACTTTTCTTCTGATATCAATGCAGGCTTGTTCTTTTTCTTGTGATAGGAAACACACAAAAGAGAATGCAAAAACACAGGTTCACTAGAGGCCTGTGCTCTAGACTGGTATACTGTCATTTCTGCCTCATATTGATCAAAGCACATCCTATGGCTGAAATGATAGTCAGGGGACAGAGAAATATGCTCTACCTCTGATAAAAGCTCAGAAAATATGTAAATGTGGAGAATTCTGATGAATTGAGACCAAATAGCAATAGCTACATATGTCCACTTTGATCATGTGCTCAATCTCAGTTATGCAGAAAATGCTGAGTGACTCAGCCCTAAGCATGGCACATATTGTCTGTCCTTCAGGAGCAGGAGCCATTAGCTGTTCACTAAATTCTGTTATCACTTTGTAGAAATATGAATTTGATGCCTCTTTTATTAGTCCTTGAAGTTTGTCGATAGACTGAACTATGGTCAAAGAAATGAGTATAAATGTGAAGTATAGCCCAATAAATTCTAAACACATATCTCTATGATCTTTTTCCAATGGACAGGCAGGATGATACTTCATGTTATCCCAGAGTCCAAATAACTTTCTGACATAGAATAGTCTTTATTTCACTTTGTCTGATAAATCTCTTGACACATACCAAGACATGTCATGATAAATGTTTTTCCATGTATCATGACACAAATAAGAAATGAAATTCCACTGTGTTGAGCAGTTATGTTTATCAATCATTTATTATAGCAGCTAGCCTAGAATACTCTGACTATATCTGTACTCGCACCGTTATGTACCCCAAATCCTGTACATATTTACTTCTAACTTTTGATTCACCAATTCATAGCCTTAGAGTTGACCTTTGAGTGTTGTGACAAGTTATTATCCAGCTTTTCAACACTTACTACTTTGCTCCAGACACTTCCAGACAGATTTTCTGGCTCTGGGATTCTCTTAAAATATTCCATTTCAGAATGATATAAACTGTTAGAATTCTATTCATGATTTATCTAGTACAGATTGTATTTACTGGCAGTTCTTCACATCAGACATGTTTTATATATATATATATATATATATATTGGTCTCAAAGTAAATACCTGCCATCAAGCCCTTACCAATGTGGAAAGAAGTTACATTGTTTTTGATAATTAGATGTTTTTTTTTATTATTATTCGATATAATTTATTTACATTTCAAATGATTTCCCCTTTTCTAGCCCCCCCACTCCCCGAGAGTCCCGCAAACCCCCTTCTCTTCCCCTGTCCTCCCACCCACCCCTTCCCACTTCCCCGTTCTGATTTTGCTGAATACTGTTTCACTGAGTCTTTCCAGAACCAGGGGCCACTCCTCCTTTCTTCTTGTACCTCATTTGATGTGTGGATTATGTTTTGGGTATTCCAGTTTTCTAGGTTAATATCCACTTATTAGTGAGTGCATACCATGATTCACCTTTTGAGTCTGGGTTACCTCACTTAGTATGATATTCTCTAGCTCCATCCATTTGCCTAAGAATTTCATGAATTCATTGTTTCTAATGGCTGAATAGTACTCCATTGTGTAGATATACCACGTTTTTTGCATCCACTCTTCTGTTGAGGGATACCTGGGTTCTTTCCAGCATCTGGCAATTACAAATAGGGCTGCTATGAACATAGTAGAACATGTATCCTTATTACATGGTGGGGAGTCTTCTGGGTATATGCCCAGGAGTGGTATAGCAGGATCTTCTGGAAGTGAGGTGACTAGTTTTTGGAGGAACCACCAGACTGCTTTCCAGAGTGGTTGTACCAATTTGCAACCCCACCAGCAGTGGAGGAGTGTTCCTCTTTCTCCACACCCTCTCCAACACCTGCTGTCTCCTGAATTTTTAATCTTAGCCATTCTGACTGGTGTAAGATGAAATCTTAGGGTTGTTTTGATTTGCATTTCCCTAATGACTAATGAAGTTGAGCATTTTTTAAGATGCTTCACCGCCATCCGAAGTTCTTCAGGTGAGAATTCTTTGTTTAACTCTGTACCCCATTTTTTAATAGGGTTGTTTGGTTTTCTGGAGTCTAACTTCTTGAGTTCTTTATATATATTGGATATTAGCCCTCTATCTGATGTAGGATTGGTGAAGATCTTTTCCCAATCTGTTGGTTGCCGATTTGTCCTCTTGATGGTGTCCTTTGCCTTACAGAAACTTTGTAATTTTATGAGGTCCCATTTGTCAATTCTTGCTCTTAGAGCATACGCTATTGGTGTTCTGTTCAGAAACTTTCTCCCTGTACCGATGTCCTCAAGGGTCTTCCCCAGTTTCTTTTCTATTAGCTTCAGAGTGTCTGGCTTTATGTGGAGGTCCTTGATCCATTTGGATTTGAGCTTAGTACAAGGAGACAAGGATGGATCAATTCGCATTCTTCTGCATGCTGACCTCCAGTTGAACCAGCACCATTTGTTGAAAAGGCTATCTTTTTTCCATTGGATGTTTTCAGCCTCTTTGTCGAGGATCAAGTGTCCATAGGTGTGTGGGTTCATTTCTGGATCTTCAATCCTGTTCCATTGATCCTCCTGCCTCTCACTGTACCAATACCATGCAGTTTTTAACACTATTGCTCTGTAGTATTGCTTGAGGTCAGGGATACTGATTCCCCCAGATTTCCTTTTGTTGCTGAGAATAGTTTTAGCTATCCTGGGTTTTTTGTTGTTCCAGATGAATTTGATAATTGCTCTTTCTAACTCTGTGAAGAATTGAGTTGGGATTTTGATGGGTATTGCATTGAATCTGTATAGTGCTTTAGGCAAAATGGCCATTTTAACTATATTGATTCTACCGATCCATGAGCATGGGAGGTTTTCCCATTTTTTGAGGTCTTCTTCCATTTCCTTCTTCAGAGTCTTGAAGTTCTTGTCATACAGATCTTTCACATGTTTGGTAAGAGTCACCCCAAGATACTTTATACTGTTTGTGGCTATTGTGAAGGGGGTCATTTCCCTAATTTCTTTCTCAGCCTGCTTATCCTTTGAGTATAGGAAGGCCACTGATTTGCTTGAGTTGATTTTATAACCTGCCACTTTGCTGAAGTTGTTTATCAGCTGTAGGAGCTCTCTAGTGGAGTTCTTTGGGTCACTTAGGTAGACGATCATGTCGTCTGCAAATAATGATAGTTTGACTTCTTCCTTTCCAATTTGTATCCCTTTGACCTCCTTATGTTGTCGAATTGTCCGAGCTAGTACCTCAAGTACAATATTGAAAAGATAAGGAGAAAGGGGGCAGCCTTGTCTGGTCCCTGATTTCAGTGGGATTGCTTCAAGTTTCTCTCCATTTAGTTTGATGCTGGCTACCGGTTTGCTGTATATTGCTTTTACTATGTTTAGGTATGGGCCTTGAATTCCTGTTCTCTCCAAGACTTTAAGCATGAAGGGATGCTGAATTTTGTCAAATGCTTTTTCAGCATCCAATGAAATGACCATGTGGTTTTGTTCTTTGAGTTTGTTTATGTAGTGAATTGTATTGATGGATTTCCGTATATTGAACCAACCCTGCATTCCCGGGATAAAGCCTACTTGATCATGGTGGATGATCGTTTTGATGTGTTCTTGGATTCGGTTGGCAAGAATTTTATTGAGTATTTTTGCATCTATGTTCATAAGGGAAATTGGTCTGAAGTTCTCTTTCTTTGTTGGATCTTTGTGTGGCTTTGGTATCAGCGTAATTGTGGCTTCGTAGAAGGAATTGGGTAGTGTTCCTTCTGTTTCTATTTTGTGGAATAGTTTGAAGAGTATTGGTGTTAACTCTTCTTTGAAGGTCTGGTAGAATTCTGCACTGAAGCCATCTGGTCCTGTGCTTTTTTTGGTTGGAAGACTTTCTATGACTCCTTCTATTTCTTTAGGCATTATGGGACTGTTTAGATGGTCTAGTTGGTCCTGATTTAATTTTGGTATTTGGTATCTGTCAAGGAAATTGTCCATTTCCTCCAGATTCTCCAGTTGTGTTGAGTATAGGCTCTTGTAGTAGGATCTGATGATTTTTTGGATTTCCTCAGTTTCCGTTGTTATATCTCCCTTTTCATTTCTAAGTTTGTTAATTTGGATACTTTCTCTGTGCCCTTTGGTCAGTCTGGCTAAGGGTTTATCTATCTTGTTGATTTTCTCAAAGAACCAGCTCCTGGTATTGTTGATTTTTTGTATGGTTCTCTTTGTTTCTACTTGATTGATTTCGGCCCTGAGTTTGATGATTTCCTGCCTTCTACTCCTCCTGGGCGGAATAGCTTCTTTTTGTTCTAGGGCTTTCAGGTGTGTCATTAAGCTGGTAATGTATGCTCTCTCCATTTTCTTTTTGGAGGCACTCAGGGCTATGAGTTTTCCTCTTAGCACTGCTTTCATTGTGTCCCATAGATTTGGGTATGTTGTGTTTTCATTTTCATTGTGTTCTAAAAAGTCTTTAATTTCTTTCTTTATTTCTTCCTTGACCAAGGTATCATTGAGTAGAGTATTGTTCAGTTTCCACGTGTATGTGGGCCTTCTGTTGTTTCTGTTGCTATTGAAGACCACTTTTGCTCCATAGTGATCAGATAGGAGGCATGGGATTAGTTCGATCTTCTTATATTTGTTGAGGTCTGTCTTGTGACCAATTATATGGTCGATTTTGGAGAAGGTACCTTGAGGTGCTGAGAAAAAGGTATATTCTTTTGTTTTAGGATAGAATGTTCTATATATATCTGTTAAATCTAATTGGTCCAAAGCTTCAATTAGTTTCATTGTGTCCCTGTTTAGTTTCTGTTTTCCTGATCGGTCCATTGAGGAAAGTGCGGTGTTGAAGTCACCCACAATTATTGTGTTAGGTGCAATGTGTGCTTTTAGTTTTAATAAAGTTTCTTTTACGAAAGAGGGTGCCCTTGCATTTGGGGCATAGATGTTCAGGATTGACAGTTCTTCTTTTTGTATTTTTCCTTTGACCAGCAAGAAGTGTCCCTCAGGGTCTCTTTTGATGACTTTGGGTTGAAAGTCAATTTTATCTGATATTAAAATGGCTACTCCAGCTTGTTTCCTGAGACCATTTGCTTGTAAAATTGTCTTCCAGCCTTTTACTCTAAGGTAGTGTTTGTCTTTGACCCTGAGGTGTGTTTCCTGTAAGCAGCAAAATGTAGGGTCCTGTTTACGTATCCATTCAGTTAGTCTGTGTCTTTTTATTGGGGCATTAAGTCCATTGATGTTAAGAGATATTAAGGAATAGTGATTGTTACTTCCTATCATTTTTGACGTTATTTTTTAAATTTGAATGCTTAACTTCTTTTGGGTTTGATGAAAGGTTGCTATCTTGCTTTTTCCAGGGTGAAGTTTCCCTCCTTGTATTGTTGTTGTCCTCCTATTATCCTTTTTAGGGCTGGGTTTGTGGATAGATATTGGGTAAACTTGGTTTTGTCATGAAATATCTTAGTTTCTCCATCTATGGTGATTGAGAGTTTTGCTGGATATAGTAGTTTTGGTTGGCATTTGTGTTCTCTTAGAGTCTGCATGAGATCTGCCCAGGACCTTCTAGCCTTCATAGTCTCAGGTGAAAAGTCTGCTGTGATTCTGATAGGTCTTCCTTTATATGTTACTTGGCTTTTTTCTCTTACTGCCTTTAGTATTCTTTCTTTGTTTAGAACATTTGGTGTTTTGATTATTATGTGACGGGAAGTATTTCTGTTCTGGTCCAGTCTGTTTGGAGTTCTGTAGGCTTCTTGTATATTCATGGGCATCTCTCTCTTTAGGTTAGGGAAGTTTTCTTCCATAATTTTATTGAAGATGTTTGCTGGCCCTTTAATTTGTAAATCTTCACTCTCATCTATGCCTATAATCCTTAGGTTTGGTCTTCTCATTGTGTCCTGGATTTCCTGGATATTTTGGGTTACAAGCTTTTTGCATTTTGCATTTTCTTTAACTGTTGAGTCCATGGTTTCTATGGAATCTTCAGCATCTGAGATTCTTTCTTCTATCTCTTGTATTCTGTTGTTGATATTTGCATCTCTGTCCCCTGATTTCTTCCCAAGGCTTTCTATCTCCAAAGTTGTCTCCCTTTGAGTTTTCTTAGTTGTTTCTACTTCTGATTTTAGATCCTGGATGGTTTTGCTTAGCTCCTTCACTTGCATGTTTGTGTTTTCCTGTAATTCTTTAAGAGCTTTTTGTGTTTCGTCTTTCATGACCTCAGCCTGTTGACCAAAGTTCTCCTGTATTTCTTTAAGAGCTTTTTGTGTTTCGTCTTTCATGACCTCAGCCTGTTGACCAAAGTTCTCCTGTATTTCTTTAAGTGTTTTTTGCATTTCCTCCTTGTTGGCTTTTGTATTCTCCTGGATTTCTTTCAATGATTTTTGTGTTTCCCTTGCAAGGGCTTCTAACTTTTGATCCATTTTCTTCTGAATTTCTTTATGTATGTCCTTCATGTGTTCCTGTACCAGCATCATGACCATTGATTTTAAATCCAAATCTTGTTTTACTGGTGTGATGGGGTATCCAGGACATGTTGGTAGAGGAGAATTGGGTTCAGATGTTGCCATATTGCCTTGATTTCTGTTAGTGACGTTCCTGCGTTTGCCTTTTGCCATCTAGTTCTCACTGGTGTTAGTTTATCTTGTCAGTGCTGGACTCACCCGTGCAAGCTGCCCCTTCCCAGTTGGCCTCTGGTGCACAGCTTACCTCCTGCACTGCTTGTAGACAGTGTGCTGCTGCCCAGGCTGTTCCGATTCCAAAGCAGGCACCCGAAGGCTCCCGCTGGGGCCCGCTGGATTCACTGGAGCACACTGACTTCTCCCAGCTGGCCGCCCGGAAGCCCAGCTAGCCACTTGCAGGACTTGGAGATGTAATGCTGCCGCCCAGACTGATCTGGATCTGGAAGCAGAGAGAGTAGAGCTAAGGGCTTCTGCCTGAGGCCTTGGCCCAGATTGTGTCTGTGGACCAGATGGAGCCTGTGTGCACCCCCAGGGAGTGCCGACGGTGTATGCTACTGTGACCTCCCCTGTGTTCCGCTCACTCCGCTGGGCAGCTGATCCGCCAACCGGGCTGTCGCACACAAGGTTAGCCTGGCCGCCCAGTCCCTGAGTCCAGGCAAAAGCCTGGGAGGCCAAGGTCTGAGCAAAGTTCCCCTAGGGCTATGACTGTTAATTGGGTTTGCCAGGTGACTAGGATGGTGGGCGTGCGCGCCCGCGCTCCCTGAAAGCTCCGGGAGAGTCTGCTTTGCTAACAATCACCTGGGCGGGTTGACTCACAGATGGCCCACCAAGCCGCCCAGTTCTTGGGGTCAGTCCTGTGCCTTTTGGGGCCTGGACCCCCGCTTTGTTAGCCTTAGGCTATGCCTGTTACAGGTCTGCCCGCCTGAGCTCTCTGTCGTCCTGCAGGTAAAATGGCGGCGGCGCGCTCGCAGGCCTGGGCAAAAAACCTCCTGGCTGGGTTGGCGCCCCGATGGCCCCCCGACCCACCCAGGGCCTGGGTGCAGGCCAACGCCCGTCGGGCTCAGACCACCGCGGTGTTGGCCTCGGATTATGTTTGTGTACCTCAGTCTGTCCGATCCCTGGAGTTCGGAACCAAGATGGATGCACCTCTCCTGACTGGTGGGAGGCCGAGTTCTGAAGTGGCCTCCGTGCAGGAAAGGCGCTGCACAACTGCAGCTGCTTGCTGCCCGGCTGGTCAGCGAAGGTCAGTGGTTGTGGGCGCAGGGCCTAACTGGTCCCTGTGACGCCTTGGTTCCACTGCTGATGGCCCTTCAGCTGGAGCAGCCACTGCTGCCGCCGCCGCCCGCCGCCGCCGCCGCCGCCGCCGCCGCCGCCGCCGCCGCCGCCAATTCAAGAAGTTACATTATTTAAGATACACCACACCTAAGTTTGAATTGTGTCTTTGATATTTTTTAATAATAATTTAATTGGGGTCTTAGTGGTCATATCGTCCTTTTGAAAATGGAGATAAACATTATATTTACCCCATCTAGTTACTGACTTTAGTGGAATTGCTTCAAATTTGTCTTCATTCAGGATGATGTTGGTTGTGGGTTTCTCATGTATAGATTTTATTTGCTGGAGGTATGTTCCTTCTAACCCAATATTCTTTAGGACTTTTATCAAAGTCCTTTGACTTTTGTCAAACTTTTTTTACTGACATGATTATGCTATTTTTGTCTTTAAGTCCGCTCACATTGTTTATTACATTTATTGATTTGTGTGTGTTGTGTTGAAATACCACTTTATTTTAGGAACAAAGCTATTTGAGTCATGGCATATATTCTTATATCTCTCTCTTTATATTATATATCTGTATTCTGTTTGCAAGTATTTTATTGAGTATTTTTGAATCTATGTTCATAAAGAATGTTCATCTGTAGTTTTCTTTCTCTTCTCTCTCTTTCTGTCTCTGCCTCTCTGTCTCTTTGTCTCTCTGTCTGTCTCTCTGTCTCTCTGGCGTGCAGCAGTTATCTGGTTTTGGTTTGGAAGTACTCCTACTATTTCTTTTTTTCATACTTTAGGAAGCATTATGGGAAGGAGCATATGGGAAGGAGGAAAGCAATGGAGAAATATAAAGAGTTAAAACTGGCAGAAATGCATGTACACACATACATACACAGAGAGGGAGAGGGGGAGAGAGAGAGAGAGAGAGAGAGAGAGAGAGAGAGAGAGAAGAGAGAGAGAGAGAGAGAGAGAGAGAGAGAGAAAGAGAGAGAGAGAGAGAGAGAGAGAGAGAGAGAGAGAGAGAGAGAGAGAGAGAGAATTTGTTGTAGATCATCTTTAGTGTTTAGTAGAATTATGTTGTCAATCCATGGCTCTGGCTTTGTTCTTGAGTTTATGTTTTGTTTTGTTTTGCTTTTTGTTTTTTTTTTTTAAGCTGGGAAGCTTTTAATCACTATTTTCCACTATTTTACTCCCCTCAATTATAATGGGTCTGTTTAGGTTACTCATTCCTTGGTTTAATTAATTTTTCTGGTTTGGAAAATTCTGGAAATACATTTCTTTGTGGGAGGTGTTGGTTCAACTTAATGATAACATGTTTTAAAAATATTTCCTAATAATATTCTGAATTTCTTTGGTGTCTGTAGTAATGTTTCCTTGTTCTTTTCTGATTCTGTTAATTTGGGTCTTTGTTTTTTTCTGATTGAATCAAAGGTCTGTCAGTCTTGTTTAATTCTCAAAGTACGAGCTGTTACATTTGTTTTGTTGTTGACTTTTGCTCTGACTTTCCTTATTTCTTGTCTTCAACTGGGATTGTGTTTGGTTTGTTCTTGTTTAAGCCATTTATGCTTGCTCTTTTTGATTTTTAATATAAGTTCCTACAGCTATAACTTTGCCTTGTAAGGCTGCCTTCAATTTATCCCAGATGTTTTGTTGTGTTGCATTTTCATTTAGCTCCAGGGCAATTTTGATTTTCTTAATTGTATCTTTGACTCATTCATCTTACAGCAATGCGTTGTTTAATCACCACATGTTGGAACATTTAGCAGAGACTTATTTTCTGTTGATTTTAAAGTTTTATTGTACTGTGGTCAAATAGGACACAAGAAACTGTTTAATCTTTTTGAATTTGTAATGATTTGTTTTCTTTCCCAGGCTATGGTCTATTTTTACAAAAGATTCCACGTGCTACTCAGTAATGTTTGTATTCTTTAGTGTTTGGTAATATTCTGTAGACATTTGTTAAGTCCATTTGTTGTATTATGTTAAATAATACTGAGTTTCTCTGTTTATTTTTGCTTCATAACATGTCTATTAGAGAAAGTGGGATATTGAAATCACCTATTCTTAAATTACAGATGTTAGTCAGTGTCTTTGAACTTTAGTAGTACATTGTTTTTATAAAATTGGGTAGTCCAGATTTCAGAGCATATATGGGATAATAATGTCTCATTGGGCTGGGCAATAGGGGCACATGCCTTTAATCCCAGAACTTGCAGAGGCAGAGGCAGAGGCAGAGGCAGAGGCAGAGGCAGAGGCAAAGGTAGAGGCAGGATTTCTGTGAGTTGGGGGTCAGTCTGGTCCACAGAATGAGTTCCAGGATAACCAAGGCTACCCAGATGAACCCTGTATCAAAATAACAAACAACAACAACAACAACAACGACGACTACACACACATGTGTATGCACAACAGCAAATGTTGTAATGTCTTACTGGTTAACTGTTCCCTTGATTAGAATGAAGTAACATTCTTTATCTTTTCTGATTCAGTTTGAAGTCTATTTAATCATATATTAGGATAGCAGTGCTGGTTGCTTATCCCACTTGATTGGAATAATTATGACCATCATTTTATTCTCGGGTGATGCCTATAATTTGAGCTAAGGTATATTTCCATTAGACATCAAAGAAGTGGATTTTCTTTCTTGATCCATTCATTCATCCTTTGTCTTTTGATTAGAGAATTGGAGCCATTATTATTTAAAGTCATTATTTAAATATGTGTGTTGATTGTGGTCATCTATGTTGAGTTTTGGTAGTGTTTTTGTTCTTGGTGGTATTTCGATTTTTTGGACTTATATCTTAGTATTTTTTTCTTTTTTTAATATTTTTCTTTTCTATATTCTTTGTTTACATTACAAATGATTTCCCATTTCCCGGTTCCCCCCCTCCCCATATGTCCCATAAACCTTCTTCTCTCCATCCATTCTCCAATCACCTCCCTCCTTTTTCTCTGTCCTTATACTCCCCTCCAATGCTAGATCAATCCTTTCCAGGATCAGGACCTTCTCCATACTTCTACATGGGAGTCATTTGTTATGAGATTTGTGCCTTGGGTATTCAGGGCTTTTGGGCTAATTAATATCCACTTATCAGAGATTGCATTCCATGTGTATTCCTTTGTGATTGGGTTACCTCACTTAGGATGATATTTTCCAGATCAAACCATTTGCCTAATGAATTCACAAAATTTTTAGTATTTTTTTAACACAGTCTCTCTCATATACTCACCCCTTACCAAAATAATTCTTCACATATTTTCTTCAGGGTTGGATTGTTGGTTATAATTTTTATGGCTGTTTGTCACAGAAACATTTTCTTTCTTCTTCAGTTATGGCAGATAGTTTTGTGATGTGCATTTTTCTAGGCTTGCTGTCATGATCTTTTAGGTCTCGAAATGCATTGATACAGGCTCTGTAGGCTTTCAAAGTTTCAGTTGGGAATTCAGCTCTTATTCTGATGGGTTTTTCTTTGTATATTACTTGTGTTTGTTCTGTTGCTTCCAATACACTTTCTTTGTTCTGTGTACTTAGTGTTTTAACTATGATATATCATGGGTATTTTGATTTTGGGTCTTGTATATTTGGGATATCTTAATTTAGACTGAGAAAGTTTTAAGTCTTTGTTTGACTGTCTCATTATGAATAAAATGTGCCCCTTGTTTGTTGTCTACAGGCTTAGCCGTATAACTTACTTTTGTCACCTGTTATGCAGGCATGAATTATAGCATGCTTTTTCATGGAGTCTCTCTTCTATCTCTGCTATCACTGCCATTGAAGTTTTGAAAGAAAGATGAGAGACAGGAAGCAGAGCTGTTTAACTCAGTGCAGCTTGAAGCAGGATATTCCATACTACTTGTAGATTTATGATACCATTTTTGGCTATTCCAGATTGGGGATGATTTCTTCTGAAGTATTGCTATGATCATATATTTTATATTTGGAAGAATTAAAAGTCCATTTTGATAGTCATAACTGCCCTATTCTGGGCCTACAGAGATGCTTGTTGTCATGTGACAGATGTCATGGTCATGTCTAGGCAGAGAAAGTGCCAGGGTACAATATTTAATAGAACCATAACTCTTGGGCTTAGGAAAGTTAAGTGCTTCTTTAACTTTTGTAGCTAGACAGTTCATTTTTAAAGCATGCATCTCACCCCAGGGGCTGACAGTGCATTTGGCTTGTCCTCTGTCTTCCATTCTAGAATGAGCATGGCTAATTTTAAGAGCTCAGTAAGATCCAGTAGACTATCAAAAATAAGAACAATGGCAGGAAAATCAATAAGGTTGTGGGTATGTTTAGGAATTGTTGACAGATGGTCTTGGTGGGGTAAAACATTAATGTTAAGAGTGGTTCATAGACAGGGAAAACCAAGTTGTTACTGGAAACCCAGGTCTTTTATTCTATTTCAAATTCCAACATGTGTCAGAAACTAGGGAAATAAATCCTAGTACGTTCATCTGGTGAACTATGGTGGGTAGGGTGTTATCTGTTCTGAATATACTCACTCCTTGACCTGATGCTCTTTTTACTTGTTAGAAGAAATTGATAAAAAAATTCAAGAAATAATGGGCCATTTTGGAAAAAAATATGTGCCTTGCAGAACATGCATTAGAACAAACAATTTTCATAATGAGTGCCAAGAGATTCTTTGATCTACTTGCAGCTGCTACAATTTACACATTTCTCTGAATAGTGACAAGCAATTTAAGAAGTGACAGGAACCAGCTATAGCTATCCTTGCAAAACCTAGATCAGTCTAACAATGATAATTTCTAGGCTCTCACATCATCACGAGCTTCATAATAATAAATAACAGTGATAATGCCTCCTTAGATTTGAGGAAGGAATTGTCCAAACCGTAATAAATATGTTAATTTCATGGGCTAAGGGTTGGACAGTTTTAAAGGTAAAACTTATCTTGTAATAATTCATGGAAAATAAAGGTATATATAAGTTTGCAATTCATAGCTTGCTAGTCTGAGAACTATTTTTGTCTCTCCAAATTGGGAGTCATAAGCCTTTGGAAGCTTGAATAGTTAGCAAGAGCAGACAAAGAGCTGTCTATAGTCACATGGCTTTCTGGCTGGATATCCTATTCACTACAGGTTCATAATCACCTTCTACATCCTCTTTGGTACAAATTATGAATTAATCTTATGATTTAATCTTGGACTGTCCTATCTTTGAGTTTACCATCTCCTGTCTACTTTCTGTAGCTACCCAGTGTTTTATTTTGCCCATGATTTCATTACAATTAATGGTATTAATTTTGTTATGGTGTCACCCCTAGTTTCTCCCTCCTTCAAAACATCTGAGTGTTGTGTACTATCACCATCACTTAGAAACCACTAACTAGAAGTGATAAAACATTATTTTAGAGCAACTAGATCATCTTGTCTTTCATTCTTCATAGGATACCAATCAATTTCTAGAGATCCTTTTCTCTGTCCTGTTATCTGTAGGCTTTTGGGAATGTCACTGGTTGTTTTGTCCTTCTCCCTCAACTTATCTTTTTTTTTATCTCTAAACAATTGTCAGTGCTATAGCAGGGGATATGCTACTGGTGGCTGGCCTATCTCAAAGATGCCTGTCTTACCTTGTGTGTCACTAGTAAATTTTGTTCACTTTTTGGCTAACATTTCTATCTCCTACTATTTAACTTGAACAACTTCACTCATAGGACTTAAGAAATTTTGGTCAGCAACAGGGAAAGGAGATCATGCTTATAAAATTCCAGTTACAGAAAATGCTTTTGCATCCCTGGAGAGGAAAATTCCTCTGTTCTGTTCAAAGTGCTGTTCTTCTGCTTAGTTGGTTTATTTGATGCTTTTCTACTGGTGTTAGAAATTTAGGTCTTACCATTCTCTAATCTGCATTGAACCTCATTTGGAAACTGATACAAAGTAAATTCTTGGCTGTGAATTTTATGTTAGTTTTTAAACTTTGATGTAATGGAAGGGAAATAGGTAGCTATATTGTCTTTTTTAATTAAAAATATTTTAAATCTCCAGGATGCTGGCTCGACCTTCATTCCACATGAAGAGGTTTGAGAAAATAGAGTTGATTCTGTCTTTCCCAATTTTGAGCTCACAAGAATCTGATAACTGCTAAGGAAGAAAAAAACAACAGGAAACTGATATATAATTTATTTGGTACTACCCACAGGAAACTGTTGTGATTTTATATGCCTGTACAAATTCCAAGCAAGGTAACTAAAGAAAATGTGTCTGTTTAAGACAGCATAGGCATCTTTTGTAAGCACATTAAAGAGAAAGATGCCTTCAGTGTTATTTGCCAATTGTACAAAACCTCACAGGCAATGTAGCTATTTTATTCATTTAATTAAAAAATGAAATGTATTTGTTAATGTGGAAAATGATGAACTATACTCTCAGAGGTCTCAAGACATTTCCTTCACTTTTGTGTGGTTAAGTTTTCTTGGAAATTAAGATGTTTAAAACAGTGCAATACAAGTTTGGGGGTCTGGAACCACTGGTTAATCCCCTCATAAATTCATTTAAGAAATAAAGCAACAACAAACCTCTTGCCAACTACTCAGTAAACAAAAACTTAAACATTGATGTTAATTTCCTTACTATTGTTGACAATAGTAGTCCTAACTAATGATTGAGTTTGTTCTCTGCTGTATTTGCTGTGCACTGTGAATAGTTAATCAATTTGAAGGTTTCTATACCATGGATGGAAATACTTTGTATTTTTCACAAGATATTGTTAGCAAAATCTCCCATGTTCAAATATGTTTCCTATACCAATACTGAAATGCTGCCTGAAAAAGTCTATCCATTTATTAATCACCATGCCTAGCATCACAGTGAGTCTGTGAAATATCTTGCCTTGTACGCTCTGAAAGTTTCTGCTCAGTGCTGAATCACTGTGCAATACTTTGTCTTTCAATTCCTGTGTCCCAATTATAAACGTGAAAAAGTTTTATAGTTGAAAAGTGAAACAGATATTGTCTAGCTTAAAATTTGATTAATATATGTCCAGGTATAGCCAGGACCTGGCTCAGCCCAGGATAAGAGGTGAAAATCATGAAGCATTGTATTAGTTCCTACCCTGCTCTTTCCCAAGTCCAAGTGAGAGGAAGAAATGGCGAGTTACTAGTTACTCTTTTGAACCAGTTGGAAAAATACTTATCGGTTTTGAGTCAAATTGATAGTAAATCACACAGTGCTGCAGCAGCCTGCATGTCAGTATAATACTGGCCTTTATGTTGGTACTGTGCTTTGAGATTTTCTCAGCACTTCTCCATATGGTTCTCATTTTACCCAGAGTAAAATAAAAGTGATGATGAAGATGGCACATTTTCCAAGAATATGGGTTAAGGTTTTCAATCATAGGTAAAAAGAAGGACTGCATTTTCCTGTGTGTGTTGTTCTTCCTGAATTTCATTACTTTATCACTCTTGACTTGAAAGAAGAGTAGAAGAGGAAATGGTAACGCTGAGAATGTTGCAGGAAATGCTGTATATAAAGGAAAAAAATGTGAGTCTTCCCTTTTAATTTCCACAAAATAATGGTCTTGGTCCTCTAATCATTGTGTTTGGTTACTGAAACAGTCTGAGGATTGTCAAAACTAGGGAAATTGCCTGGATCTGCAACTTGAGGCCAAAACAGTTTGAAAGGATAGATTCAAGGATGTATCTAGGATGCTGAGATTGATTGTACAAATTTAGGAGGAGTTTTATTTCCTACTGTTTCTACACAATGAATTCCCCCAACACACAAAAAAAGTTCTTAGGGCTCAAAACAGATTGGAAAAGAAGTTGCACCTTGGGTTTCTTTCAGTCAAACTCTTTCAGAAATTTACTGAAAGGATGCACATTTGGGATACTCATGAGATTTGCCTGACTCACACCATTGGAATCTGGTTTACTTAATAATGGCAACATTAGTAATTGCACTTAAGCAGTGGTAGATGATTTTGGTTGCTAATATTATTCATAGTAAGTCTACATATGAATGTACATCTGCAGGCAGACATGTGTGCATATTTACTTGTCTTCTTTTCTTCCTTAAAGAGATGGTAGGGTAGGGTTTTTTTGGTTTTTTTCATTTGTTTGTTTTGTTTTTTTTTTGGCTTACTTAACCTGTTTCTCTTAAGGTTGTTGGATTTTTGAACATTTTTATGGATCTTCTTTGAAAGTAATAATGTTATAGTCCCTAAAATGGTCTCTAAGGCCAAAATAATTTGTGGGTGTTAAGAAACACAAAATGTAATATGGTGCCAGTATTTTATTTGTAATATCCACTTGTAAGTAAGAACATATCATGCGTGTCCTTTTGGGACTTGGCAACCTCAATCAGGATGGTATTCTCAAGTTCCATCCATTTGCCTGCAAAATTCATGATGCCTTGGTTTTTAATAGTTGAACAGTATTTCATTGTGTAGATGTACCACATTTTCTTTATCCATTCTTCAGATGAGAGACAGCAAGACTGTTTTTGGTTTCTGGTTATTACAAACAAAGCTGTTATGAATATGTCTTTGTGAGATGTTGAAACATCATTTGGGTATATGCACAGGAGTGGTATAGATACCATGTTATACTCCACAGACCCAAAGAAGATAAACAAGAATCAAGGCCCAAGAAAAAAAGCTTGAATCTCACTTCAAAGGGAGAATAAAGTAGTCATAGGAGGAAGATGGAGGGAGGAAACTGAGAGGGAGGGGGAATGAGGAGGGGAATGGGCTTGAAAATGAATGGAAATCAGAAACTGATAGGGATGAGGACATGGAAGAAATTACACTACATTAGCCAGATAGGAACTCCAGTGGAGTGCTAGAGACACCAGACCACTCACAAAAATTTCAACTCAAAATTTATCCTGTCTACAAGCAATACAGGCATAGGGGACTGAACAGAGACTGAGGGAATGGCCAACCAATAACTGGCCCAATTTGAGACCGTCCCATGCGCAAGCACCAATACCTAACACTATTAATGATACTCTGTTATGCTTATAGACAGGAACTTGTCCTTTGAGAGGCTCTACCCAGCAGCTGACTAAGACAGATACAGATACCCACAACCAAATGATGGATGGAACTTGGGGCCTCTTATGGAGGAACAGGAGGAGGAATTGCATGCCCTGAAGAGGATAGGAACTCCATAGGAAGAACAACAGAATCAACTACCCTCTACCATTGGGGGTCTCAGAGTCTGAACCACCAAAACAACATAGACACTCTGGACCTAGGCCTCCAAGTACACATGAAGCAGATGTGTAGCTTGACCTTCATGTGGGTCCTGAACAATTGGAAAGGGGGCTATCCCAAAATCTGTTGCCTGTACTTAGGTATGTTCTACCAGCTGGTCTGCCTTGTCTGGCCTCAGTGGGAGAGGAAGCATCTAGCTTTGCAGAGACTTGAAGTGCCAGGGCTTGTGGGGGAAGGGCCCCTTGCTCAAAAGAGAAGGGGAGGGGGAATGGGGGAAGGATTGTAGGAGATAGTGACTGAAAGTAGGGCAGTGAGGGTGATATAAAGAGAACAAGAAAAAATAAACAACAAAAGAAACATAAAATGTACAAAAGTAGAGGAAAAGGATGATTTCATATTAAATGATGTGTGTGTGTGTGTGTGTGTGTGTGTGTGTGTGTGAATTCCATACAATGGAACCATCTCCAAATAGCTTTATTTTCCAAAGTTCCCTGTATTTGAGAGGCTAATGGGATTAATGATGAGAACAAGAGAGAGAACTTATCATGTAGGGCAGGGAACTCAAAGTTCATAAAGAAGTGGTTAAGGTCAGATGATTGTGTTCAGTCAATACTCCAGTTTTATTCACAATCACATTGACCTGGCATGGATGATGTTTGACCTCTATGTGTATTTCCAGATGGTTCAAAACCACTGAGAAAAAAAAAACAGTGAGAAAAAAATCATATCAAGAATTCCTATTTATAACAATAGCCCCCAAAGTCCTGACATAATTTGAAGTATGTGTACTAACTAATACATATTTTCATGATGATCAATAAAAGGTTTTAAGTAGGAGTGGCTCCTCAAAAGGAGAACTAGGATGATTGGTCACAATTTGTAAGAAGAAATAGTTCTGTTTGAACTTGTTAATTTCTAACAGTGAATCTCAACCTTCCTAATGTGACCATTTAATAAATGTTATGGTGACCCTCAATCATAAAACTATTTTCATTGTTACTTCATAACTATAATTTTGCTACTGTTATGAATAGTAATGTAAATATCTGTGTTTTCTAATGGCCTTAGGTGACCCCTGTAAACAGGTCCTTTGATCTCAAAGAGGTTGTGATCTATAAGTTGAGAACTGCTGACCTAGACCACCTTCTGGCATAGAATAATTTGGCAGGGAAAAGTAATCAAGTCTGTGGTTATATAAACTATACTCTACCAAGAGAGTCAGAACTCCCAATCAGTTCTTTTTTTTTTTAATTTTTTTTATTCGATATATTTTTTTATTTACATTTCAAATGATTTCCCCTTTTCTAGACCCCCACTCCCCGAAAGTCCCATAAGCCCCCTTCCCTCCCCCTGTTTTCCCACCCAAACCTTCCCACTTCCCTGTTCTGGTTTTGCCCTATACTGCTTCACTGAGTCTTTCCAGAACAAGGGGCCACTCCTCCGTTTTTCTTGTACCTCATTTGATGTGTGGATTATGTTTTTGCTATTCCAGTTTTCAAGGTTAATATCCACTTATTAGTGAGTGCATACCATGATTCATCTTTTGAGTCTGGGTTACCTCACTTAGTATGATGTTCTCCAGCTCCATCCATTTGCCTAAGAATTTCATGAATTCATTGTTTCTAATGGCTGAATAGTACTCCATTGTGTATATATACCACATTTTTTTTGCAACCACTCTTCTGTTGAGGTATACCTGGGTTCTTTCCAGCTTCTGGCAATTATAAATAGGGCTGCTATGAACATAGTAGAACATGTATCCTTATTACATGGTGGGGAATTCTCTGGGTATATGCCTAGGAGTGGTATAGCAGGATCTTCTGGAAGTGAGGTGCCCAGTTTTCGGAGGAACAGCCAGACTGATTTCCACAGTGGTTGTACCAATTTGCAACCCCACCAGCAGTGGAGGAGTGTTCCTCTTTCTCCACATCTTTGCCAACACCTGCTGTCTCCTGAATTTTTAATCTTAGCCATTCTGACTGGTGTAAGGTGAAATCTCAAGGTTGTTTTGATTTGCATTTCCCTAATGACTAATGAAGTTGAGCATTTTTTAAGATGCTTCTCAGCCACCCGAAGTTCTTCAGGTGAAAATTCTTTGTTTAACTCTGTACTCCATTTTTTAATAGGGTTATTTGGTTTTCTGGAGTCTAACTTCTTGAGTTCTTTATATATATATTGGATATTAGCCCTCTATCTGATGTAAGGTTGGTGAAGATCTTTTCCCAATTTGTTGGTTGCCAATTTGCCCTTTTGATGGTGTCCTTTGCCTTGCAGAAACTTTGTAATTTTATGAGGTCAGATTTGTCAATTCTTGATCTTAGAGCATAAGCTATTGGTGTTCTGTTCAGAAACTTTCCCCCTGTACCGATGTCTTCAAGGGTCTTCCCCAGTTTCTTTTCTATTAGCTTCAGAGTATCTGGCTTTATGTGGAGGTCCTTGATCCATTTGGAGTTGAGCTTAGTACAAGGAGACCAGGATGGATCAATTCGCATTCTTCTGCATGCTGACCTCCTAAAATGATGCAAAAACAAGGGCAGGAATCTATGCATGCCTCTATCTTGATATAGAAAAGCCTGGAAGAGAGAAACCTGGAGATTTTCTTCCATCTCAGAAGAAGAGGAGAAAGTGGAGATATGTGGTCACCTAGATATATATCTGCCAACATACTTCAAGCCTTCCAAGCATTTGTAAACCTATATTTTAGGGTGATAATTATATGTAGTATAAATCACGTTTATTGCAAAAATTCAAACTTACACAATCCCAGCCTGGCTATTTTCCCACCTTTTTGTTACTGTTCCTATTGATGCTCACAAAAAGTGTTACTTTAGTTTTACTCATATTTTTACTTGTAGAGATCTAGTATTTTGAAATGGGGGAACTTAGTTTTTTATCCATGATAGTCAAGTGTTCTTTCACTGAGTTCCAGCCCAAGTTCTCATATTTTTCAAAGGTAGTTTTAGATCATTTCTTTTATATTTAAGTTCTTCAATTGTATGCAATTGCTCTTTCTAGGTTTAGAAAGTTGTTTGCTTAGTTTGTTCTCCATCCAAGAGAGAGTCTTCTGAGAAAGGGAACCTCAATTGAGAAATGCTTTTTCTGCATCTAATGAGATGATCATATGTTTTTTCGTTGAGTTTGTTTATGTAGTGGATAGCATTGATGGATTTCCTTATATTGAACCATCCCTGCATCCCTGGGATGAAGCCTACTTGATCATGGTGGATGATCGTTTTGATGTGTTCTTGGATTCAGTTGGCAAGAATTTTATTAAGTATTTTTGCATTAATATTCATAAGAGAAATTGGCCTGAAGTTCTCTTTCTTTGTTGGATCTTTGTGTGGTTTTGGTATCAGCGTAATTGTGGCTTCATAGAACGAGTTGGGTAGAGTTCCTTCTGTTTCTATTTTGTGGAATAGTTTGAAGAGTATTGGTGTTAGGTCTTCTATGAAGGTCTGATAGAACTCTGCACTGAAGCCATCTTGTCCAGTGCTTTTTTTGGTTGGGAGACTTTCTATGACCCTTTTTATTTCTTCAGGTGTTATGGGACTGCTTAGATGATCTATTTGGTCCTGATTTACTCTTGGTGTTGGATATCTGTCTAGGAAACTGTCTATTTCCTCCAGATTCTCCAGTTGTGTTGAATATAGGCTTTTGTAGTAGGTTCTAATGATTTTTTGAATTTCCTCAGTTTCTGTTTTTATATCTCCCTTTTCATTTCCAAGTTTGTTAATCTGGATACTGTCTCTGTGCCCTTTGGTTATTCTGGCTAAGGGTTTATCTATCTTGTTGATTTTCTCAAAGAACCAGCTCCTGGTTTTGTTGATTCTTTGTATGGTTCTCTTTGTTTCTACTTGATTGATTTCAGTCCTGAGTTTGATGATTTCCTGCCTTCTACTCCTCCTGGGTGAAATAGCTTCTTTTTGTTCCAGGACTTTCAGGTGTGCCATTAAGCTGGTAATTATGCTCTCTCCATTTTCTTTTTGGAGGCACTCAGGGCTATGAGATTTCTTCTTAGCACTGCTTTCATTGTGTCCCATAGTTGTGTCTTCATTTTCATTGTGTTCTAAAAAGTCTTTAACTTCTTTCTTTATTTCTTCCCTGAACAAGGTATCATTGAGTAGAATATTGTTCAGTTTCCTTGTGTATGTGGGTTTTCTGTTGTTTTTGTTGCTATTGAAGACCACTTTTACTCCATAGTGATCTGATAGGAGGCATGGGATTAGTTCGATCTTCTTATATTTGTTGAGGTCTGTCTTGTGACCAATTATATGGTCGATTTTGGAGAAGGTACCATGAGGTGCTGTGAAAAGGGTATATGCTTTTGCTTTAGGATAGAATGTTATATATATATATATATATATATATATATATATATATATATATATATATATATATATATATATATATATATCTGTTAAATCTAATTGGTCCAAAGCTTCATTAGTTTCATTGTGTCCCTGTTTAGTTTCTGTTTTCCTGATCGGTCCATTGAGGAAAGTGCAGTATTGAAGTCACCCACAATTATTGTGTAAGGTTCAATGTGTGCTTTGAGCTTTAGTAAAGTTTCTTTTACGAAAGAGGGTGCCCTTGCATTAGGAGCATAGATGTTCAGGATTGAGAGTTCTTCTTGTTGTATTTTTCCTTTGACCAGCAAGAAGTGTCCCTCAGAGTCTCTTTTGATGACTTTGGGTTGAAAGTCAATTTTATCTGATATTAAAATGGCTACTCCAGCTTGTTTCCTGAGACCATTTGCTTGTAAAATTGTCTTCCAGCCTTTTACTCTAAGGTAGTGTTTGTCTTTGACCCTGAGGTGTGTTTCCTGTATGTAGCAAAATGTAGGGTCCTGTTTACGTATCCAGTCGGTTAGTCTATGTCTTTTTATTGGGGCATTGATTCCATTGATGTTAAGCGATATTAAGGAATAGTGATTGTTACTTCCTGTCATTTTTGATGTTATTTTTTAAATTTGATTGGTTAACTTCTTTTGGGTTTGATGAGAGAAGGTTACTATCTTGATTTTCCAGGGTGAAGTTTCCCTCCTTGTATTGGTGTTTTCCTCCTATTATCCTTTGTAGGGCTGGTTTTGTGGATAGATATTGGGTAAACTTGGTTTTGTCATGGAATATATTAGTTTCTCCATCTATGGTGATTGAGAGTTTTGCTGGATATAGTAGTTTTGGCTGGCATTTGTGTTCTCTTAGAGTCTGCATGAGATCTGCCCAGGATCTTCTAGCCTTCATAGTCTCAGGTGAAAAGTCTGCTGTGATTCTGATAGGTCTTCCTTTATATGTTACTTGGCCTTTTTCTCTTACTGCCTTTAGTATTCTTTCTTTGTTTAGTGCATTTGGTGTTTTGATTATTATGTGACAGGAAGTATTTCTGTTCTGGTCCAGTCTGTTTGGAGTTCTGTAGGCTTCTTGTATATTCATGGGCATCTCTCTCTTTACGTTAGGGAAGTTTTCTTCCATAATTTTATTGAAGATATTTGCTGGCCCTTTAAGTTGTAAATCTTCACTCTCATCTATGCCTATAATCCTTAGGTTTGGTCTTCTCATTGTGTCCTGGATTTCCTGGATATTTTGGGTTACAATCTTTTTGCATTTTTCATTTTCTTTAACTGTTGAGTCCATGGTTTCTATGGTATCTTCAGCATCTGAGATTCTTTCTTCTATCTCTTGTATTCTGTTGTTGATATTTGCATCTATGTCCCCTGATTTCTTCCCAAGGCTTTCTATCTCCAAAGTTGTCTCCCTTTGAGTTTTCTTAGTTGTTTCTACTTCTGATTTTAGATCCTGGATGGTTTTGCTTAGCTCCTTCACTTGCTTGTTTGTGCTTTCCTGTAATTCTTTCAGAGATTTTTGTGTTTCCTCTTTCATGATCTCAGCCTGTTGACCAAAGTTCTCCTGTATTTCTTTAAGTGTTTTTTGTGTTTCCTCATTATTGGCTTTTGTATTCTCCTGGATTTCTTTCAATGATTTTTGTGTTTCCCTTGCAAGTACTTCTAACTTTTGATCCATTTTCTCCTGAATTTCTTTAAGTATGTCCTTCATGTGTTCCTGTACCAGCATCATGACCAGTGATTTTAAATCCAAATCTTGTTTTACTGGTGTGATGGGGTATCCAGGACATGCTAGTTAAGGAGAATTGGGTTCAGATGTTGCCATATTGCCTTGATTTCTTTTAGTGACATTCCTGCGTTTGCCTTTTGCCATCTAGTTGTCATTGGTGCTAGTTGTTCTTGTCATTGCTGGACTCACCAGTGCTAGCTGCCCCTTCCCAGGTGGCCTCTGGTGCACAGCTGACCTCCTGCACTGGCTGGAGACAGGGTGCTATTGCCCAGGCTGTTCAGATCCCGAAGCAGACACTTGAAGGCTCCCGCTGGGGCCTGCTGGATTCACCAGAGCACACTGACTTCTCCCAGCTGGCCGCCCGGAAGCCCCTCTTGCCTCTTGCAGGACCTGGAGATGTGGTGTTGCTGCCCAGGCTGATCTGGATCCGGAAGCAGAGAGATCTGAGGGCTCCTGCCAGAGGCCTCAGGACTGGAACCTAAGCTCCATGCCACCAGAGCTAGCTGTGCGCTCCCAGACTGCCTTTGGGTGCACATCAGGTCTCCTGCACTTCCTGGAGACCTAGTGTTGTGGCCCAGGCTGTTCAGATCCCGAAGCAGACACCTGGAGGCTCCTTCCGGGGTCCGCTGGATTCACCAGAGCACACTGACTTCCCCCCGCTGGCCGCCCGGAAGCCCCTCTTCGACATTTTGTCCTTTTGACAGTGTCCTTTGCCTTACAGAAACTTTGTAGTTTTATGAGGTCCCATTTGTCAATTCTTGATCTTAGAGCATAAGCTATTGTTGTTCTATTCAGGAACTTTTCCCCGGTGCCCACGTCCTCCTGGGTCTTCCCCAGTTTCTTTTCGATTAGTTTCAGTGTGTCAGGTTTTATATGGAGGTCCTTGATCCATTTGGAGTTGAGCTTGGTACAAGGAGATAAGAATGGATCGATGGGCATTCTTCTGCATGCTGACCTCCAATTGAACCAGCACCATTTGTTGAAAAGACTATCATTTTTCCACTGGATGCTTTCAGCTTCTTTGTCGAAGACCAAGTGACCATAGGTGTGTCGGTTCTTTTCTGGGTCTTCAATCCTATTCCATTGATCTGCTTGCCTGATATTGTACCAATTCCATGCAGTTTTTATCACTATTGCTCTGTAGTAGAGTTTAAAGTCTGGGATATTGAATCCCCCTGAAGTTCTTTTACTGTTGAGAATAGTTTTAGCTATCCTGGGTTTTTTGTTATTCCAAATGTATTTGAGAATTGCTCTATCTAGCTCTATGAAGTACTGGGTTGGGATGTTTATGGGAATAGCATTGAATCTGTAGATTGCCTTCGGCAAGATGGCCATTTTAACTATATTAATCCTGCCAATCCACGAGCATGGAAGGTTTTTCCATTTTCTGAGATCTTTTTCGATTTCCTTCTTCAGAGATCTGAAGTTCTTGTCATATAGGTCTTTCACTTGTTTGGTTAGAGTCACCCCAAGATATTTTATGCTGTTTGTAGCTATTTTGAAGGGGTTCATTTCCATAATTTCTTTCTCAGTCTGCTTATCCTTTGAATATATAAAGGCTACTGATTTGCTTGCATTGATTTTGTAGCCAGCCGCTTTGCTGAAGTTGTTTATCAGCTGTAGGAGTTCTCTAGAAGAGTTTTTAGGGTCACTTAAGTATATGATCATATCATCTGCAAACAGTGATAGATTGACTTCTTCCTTTCCAATTTGTATCCATTTGACTTCCTTCTGTTGTCTAATTGCTCTAGCTAGGACTTCAAGAACTATATTGAAAAGATATGGAGAGAGGGGATAGCCTTGTCTAGCCCCTGATTTTAGTGTAATTGCTTCAAGTTTCTCTCCATTTAGTTTGATGTTGGCTACCGGTTTGCTGTATATTGCTTTAACGATGTTTAGATATGGGCCTTGAATTCCTGTCCTTTCCAAGACTTTTAGCATGAAAGGATGCTGAATTTTGTCAAATGCTTGTTCAGCATCTAATGAAATGATCATGTGTTTTTTTTTCTTTGAGTTTGTTTATGTAGTGGATAGCGTTTATGGATTTCCTTATATTGAACCATCCCTGCATCCCTGGGATGAAGCCTACTTGATCATGGTGGATGATCGTTTTGATGTGTTCTTAGATTCGGTGGGCAAGAATTTTATTTAGTATTTTTGCATTGATATTCATAAGGGAATTTGGCCTAAAATTCTCTTTCTTAGTTGGATCTTTGTGTGGTTTTGGTATCAGCGTAATAGTGGATTCGAAGAAGGAGTTGGGTAGTGTTCCTTCTGTTTCTATTTGGTGGAAAAGTTTGAAGAGTATTGGTGTTAAGTCTTCTTTGAAGGTCTGATAGAATTCTGCACTGAAACCATCTGGTCCTGTGCTTTTTTTGGTTGGAAGGCTATCTATGACCCCTTCTATTTCTTTAGGGGTTATGGGTCTGTTTAGATGGTCTATTTGATCCTGGTTTAATTTTGGTAATTGGTTTAAGAAAATGTCCATATCCTCCAGATTCTCCAGTTGTGTTGAGTACAGGTTTTTGTAGTAGGATCTGATGATTTTTTGAATTTCCTCAGTTTCTGTTGTAATATCTCCGTTTTCATTTCTAATTTTGTTAATTTGGATACTTTCTCTGTGCCCTTTGGTTTGTCTGGCTAAGGGTTTATCTATCTTGTTGATTTTTTCAAAGAACAACTTTTGGTCTTGTTGATTCTTTCTATGGTTCTCTTGGTTTCTACTTTATTGATTTCAGCCCTGAGTTTGATGATTTCCTGTCTTCTTTTCCTCCTGGGTGAATTAGCTTCTTCTTGCTCCAGGGTTTTCAGTTGTTCCGTTAATCTTCTAGTGAAAGCTCTCGAATTTCTTTTTGGAGGCACTCAAAGCTATGAGTTTTCCTCTTAGCACTGCTTTCATTGTGTCCCATAGATTTGTGTATGTTGTGCCTTCATTTTCATTAAATTCTAAGAAATCTTTGATTTCCTTCTTTATTTCTTCCTTGACCAAGGTATCATTGAGTAGAGTATTGTTCAGTTTCCATGTGTATGTGGGCTTTCTGTTGTTTTTACTGTTACTAAAGACCACTTTTACTCCATAGTGATCTGATAGGAGGCATGGGATTATTTCAATCTTCTTATATTTGTTGAGGTCTGTCTTGTGACCAACTATATGATCTATTTTGGAGAAGGTACCATGAGGTGCTGAGAAAAAGGTATATTCTTTTGCTTTGGGATAAAAAGTTCTATATATATCTGTTAACTCCAATTGGTTCAAAGCTTCAATTAGTTTCATTGTCTCCCTGTTTAGTTTCTGTTTTCCTGATCGGTCCATTGGTGAAAGTGGAGGGTTGAAGTCACCCACTATTATTGTGTTAGGTGCAATGTGTCCTTTGAGCTTTAGTAAAGTTTCTTTTATGAATGAGGGCGCCCTTGTATTTGGGGCATAGATGTTCAGGATTGAGAGTTCCTCTTGTTGGATTTTTCCTTTGACCAGCAAGTAGTGACCTTCCTCGTCTCTTTTGATGACATTAGGTTGAAAGTCAATTTTATCTGAAATTAGAATGGCGACTCCCGCTTGTTTCCTGGGACCATTTGCTTTTAGAATTGTCTTCCAGCCTTTTACTCTAAGGTAGTTTTTGTCTTTGACACTGAGGTGTGTTTCCTGTATGCAGCAAAATATAGGGTCCTGTTTAAGTAACCAGTCTGTTAGTTTATATGTCTTTTTATTGGGGAATTTAGTCCATTGGTGTTAAGAGATATCAAGGAGTAGTGGTTATTGCTTCCTATCATTTTTGATTATAATTTTATATGTGTATGGTTATCTTCATTGGGTTTGATGAAAGAAGCTTAATATCCTGCTCTTTCCAGGGTATAGTTTCCCTCGTTGTAATGGTGTTTTCCCCCTATTATCCTTTGTAGGGCTGGGTTTGTAGAAAATATTGTGTAAATTTGTTTTTTTCATGAAATATCTTGGTTTCTTCATCTATAGTAATTGAGTGTTTCGCTGGGTATAGTAGTCTCGGCTGGCATTTGTGTTCTCTTAGAGTCTGCATGAGCTCTGCCCAGGATCTTCTAGCTTTCATGGTCTCTGGTGAGAAATCTGGTGTAATTCTGATAGGTCTTCCTTTATATGTTACTTGCCCTTTTTCTCTTACTGCCCTAAGTATTCTTTCTTTGTTTAGGTCATTTGTGGTTTTGATTATTATGTGACAGGATGTATTTCTCTTCTGGTCCAGTCTGTTTGGAGTTCTGTAGGCTTCTTGTATATTCATGTGCATCTCTCTCTTTAGGTTAGTGAAGTTTTCTTCCATAATTTTGTTGAAGATATTTGCTGGCCCTTTAAATTGTAAATCTTCACTCTCATCAATGCCTATAATCCTTAGATTTGGCTTTCTCGTTGTGTCCTGGATTTCCTGGATATTTTGGGTTACAAGCTTTTTGCATTTTGCATTTTCTTTAACTGTTGAGTCCATGGTTTCTATGGTATCTTCGGCATCTGAGATTCTTTCTTCTATCTCTTGTATTCTGTTGTTGATATTTGCATCTCTGTCTCCTGATTTCTTCCCAAGGCTTTCTATCTCCAAAGTTGTCTCCCTTTGAGTTTTCTTCCTTTTTTCTACTTCTGATTTTAAATCCTGGAAATTTTTGCTCAGTTCTGTCATTTGCTTGTTTGTGTTTTTCTCTAATTCTTTAAGCGATTTTTGTGTTTCGTCTTTCATGACTTCTGCCTGTTGATCAAGGTTCTCTTGTATTTCTTTAAGTGATTTTTGTGTTTCCTCCTTATTGGCTTTTGTATTCTCCTGAATTTCTTTCAATGATTTTTGTGTTTCCCTTGTAAGGGCTTCTAATTTTTGATCCATTTTCTCCTGAATTTCTTCATGTGTTCCTGTACTAGCATCATGACCAGTGATTTTAAATCCAAATCTTGTTTTTCTGGTGTGTTGGGGTATCCAGGACTTGCTAATGTTGGAGAATTGGGTTCAGATGCTGCCAAAATGCCTTGGTTTCTGTTAGTAACGTTCCTACGTTTGCCTTTAGCCATCTGGTTCTCCCAGGTGTTAGATGGTCTTATTGTCACTGGCTGGTGCTTCAACCTACTATGGATCTTTAAGTTTATCTCTGCAACACTGGATGACTGGGTTTCTTCTGGCACAGATTACTGATATGTTGGCTTCCTCTTTTGTGCCTTTGGATCCCTTCTTAGTCTTGCCTCAAGCAATGTTATACTTAGGTTGTCAAGGTCAACCAGGTGTTCTTTGTCTGCTCTATTATGGGGGGAAGAAGTTGTGGTGGGGGTCACTCCCTCTGTTGATTTTCACATAGGACACAGGTCCTTCGATGGACTGGCTTGCAGATCAACCACCTATGTGCTCAGTTCCTGAGTGTAGGCAGACCCCTGGCGGTTTGCACCACCAGAAATCTAAAGCTCAGGGTGATGCAGTACCTAGTGATCCTTTTGTGTCCTGGCAGGCAGCGAGTATGGCCGCGGGGCTACTCTCCTTCCACAGCTTCGAGGCCCTATTTTTTTTAAGAACTCCACTTTCTTCTTTCTTTTTTGTCCTTTTTAATTTTTTTTTATTTTCTATATTCTTTGTTTACATTCCATATGATATTCCCGTTCTGTACTATTGACTATATCCTTTGCCTTACAGAAGCTTTGCATTTTTATGAGGTCCCATTTGTCAATTCTTGTTCTTAGAGCATAGGCCATTGGTGTTCTGTTCAGGAACTTCTCCCCTGTGCCCATGTGTGCCCACTTTCTCCTTCAGTGTGTCTGGTTTTATGTGTAGATCTTTGATTCACTTGGACTTGAGCTTTGTACAAGGAGATAAGAATGGGCCGATTTGCATTTTTCTGCATGCTGACCTCCAGTTGATACAGCGCCATTTGTTAAAAATGCTGTCTATTTTCCACTGGATGTTTTTAGCTCCTTTGTCAAATATATGTGAGCATACACGTGTGGGTTCTTTTCTGGGTCTTCAGTTCTATTCCATTGATCTTCCTACCTGTCTGCATACCAGTAACAAAGAGTTCTTATCACTATTGCTCTGGAGTAGAGCTTGATGTCAGGGATGGTGATTCTTTCAGAAAATCTTTTGGCGTGGAGAATAGTTTTTGCTATCCTGTGTTTTTTTGTTATTCCAGATGAATTTGAGAATTGCTCATTCTAGATCTATGAAGAATTGATATGGAATTTTGATGGGCATTGCATTGAATCTGTAGATTGCTTTCAGCAAGATGGCCATTTTTACTATATTGATCCTGCCAATCCATGAACATGGGAAACCTTTCCATCTTCTGAGACCTTCTTCGATTTCTTTCTTCAGAGGCTTGAAGTTCTTGTCATACAGATCTTTCACTTGCTTTCGGGTCATACCTAGGCATGAAATATTATTTGGGACTATTGTGAAGGGTGTCATTTCCCTAATTTCTTTCTCATCCTGTTTATCCTTTGAGTAGACAAAGACTACTTATTTGCTTGAGTGAATTTTATATCCAGCCACTTTGCTGAAGTTTTAACAGCTTTAGGAGTTCTCTGGTGTTAATCTTGGGGTTGCTTAAGTATACTATAATATCATCTGCAAATAGTGATATTTTGACTTCTTCCTTTCCAATTTCTATACCTTTGACCTCCTTTTGTTGCCTGATTGCTCTGACTAGGACTTCAAGTACTATATTGAATAGATAGGGAGAGAGTGGGCAGCCTTGTCTGGTCCCTGATTTTAGTGGGATTGTTTCAAGTTTCTCTCAGTTTAACTTGGTGTTGGCTACCGGTTTGCAGTATATTGCTTTCACTATGTTTAGGTATGGGCCTTGGTTTCCCGATCTCTCCAAGACTTTTATCATGAAGGGATGCTGGATTTTGTTAAAAGCCTTTTCAGCATCTAATGAAATGACCATGTGTTTTTTTTCCCTATAGTTTGTTTATGTAGTGGATTACATCAATGGATTTCCTTATATTGAACCATTTCTGCATCCCTGGGATGAAGCCTACCTAATCCTGGTGAATTATAGTTTTGATGCATTCTTGTATTTCAGTTGGCCAGGATTTTGTTCAGTATTTTTGCATCAATGTTCATGAGGGAGATTGGTCTGAAGTTCTCCTTCCTTGTTTGGTCTTTGTTTGGTTTAGGTATAAGTGTTATTGTGGCTTCATAGAATGAGTTGGGTAGTGTTCCTTGAGTTTCTATTTTGTGGAATAGTATGAAGAATATCGGTATTAACTGTTCTTTGAAGATCTGATAGAATTCCCCGCTAAATCTGCTAAATCCATCTGGTCCTGGACTTTTTTTTTGTTAGGAGAGTATTAATGACTCTATTTTCTCAGGACTTCTATTTTCTCTATTTCTCAGGACTTCTCTTTGCTCAGGACTTATGGGACTATTTAGATGGTTTATCTGATCCTGTTTTAACCTTGGCACCTGGTATGTATCTAGGAAGTTGTTCATTTCATCCAGGTTTTCAAACTTTGTTGAGTATAAACTCTTGTAGTAGGATCTGATTAATTTTTGAATTTCCACAGTTTCTGTTGTTATGTCTCCCTTTGCATTTCTGATTTTATTAATTTGGATACTGTCTCTGTGCCCTCTGGTTAGTCTGGCTAAGGGTTTATCTATATTGTTGATTTTTTCTAAGATCAAGCTCCTTGTTTTGTTGATTCTTTGTATAGTTCTTTTTGTTTCTGTTTGGTTGATTTTGGCCCTGAGTTTGATTATTTCCTGCCGTCTACTTCTCTTGGGTGTATTTGCTTCTTTTTATTCTAGAGCCTTCAAGTGCACTGCCAAGCTGTTAGTGTAAGCTCTCTCCATTCTCTTTTTGGAGGCACTCAGAGCTATGAGTTTTCCTCTTAGCACTGCTTTCATTGTGTCCCATAAATTTTGGTATGATGTGTCTTCATTTTCATCAAATTCTAAAAAGTTTTTAATATTTTTCTTGACCAAGCTATCATTAAAAAGAGCATTGTTCAAAGTCCTCTTGTATGTGTGTTTTTCATTGTTTTTGTTTGAGCTTAAGACCAGCCTTCGGCTGTGGTGATCTGATAAGGCACATGGAATAATTTCAATATTTCTCTATCTGTTGAGGCCTGTTTTGTGACCAATTATATGGTCAATTTTGGAGAAGGTGCCATGAGGTGCCGAGAAGAAGGTATATTCTTTTGCTTTAGGGTGGAGTGTTCTATAAATACATTTTAGATCCAGTTAGTCAATAACTTCAGTTAGTTTCACTGTCTCTCTGTTTAGTTTCTGTTTCCATGACTTGTCCATTTTTGAGAGTGGGGTGTTGAAGTCTCCCACTCTTATTGTGTGTGGGGTCCAATGTGTGTTTTGAGAAATAATATTAAAAGCAGTAAGAGAAAAATGTCAAGTAACATAAAGGCAGACCTATGAGATTTACACCAGTCTTCTCAGGAG
Source organism: Apodemus sylvaticus (assembly GCF_947179515.1). Taxonomy (NCBI): domain Eukaryota; kingdom Metazoa; phylum Chordata; class Mammalia; order Rodentia; family Muridae; genus Apodemus; species Apodemus sylvaticus. Next base: position 34,759,938 of record NC_067495.1, read on the forward strand.
AGACTATGAAAGCCAGATGATCCTGGGCAGATCTCATACAGACCCTGAGAGAACATAAATGTCAGCCCAGACTAACTTACCCAGCAAAACTTTCAATTACCATAGACAGAGAAACCAAGACATTCCATGACAAAAGCAAATTTACACAATATCTTTCCACAAATCCAGCTCTGCAAAGGATAATGAGTGGAAAATATTCTTTCTTTGTTTAGTGCATTTGGTGTTTGGATTATTATGTGACAGGAGAAATTTCTGTTCCAATCTGTTTCGAGTTCTGTAGGCTTCTTGTATGTTCATGGGCATCTCTTTCTTTAGGTTAGGGAAGTTTTCATCTATAATTTTGTTGAAGATATTTACTGGCCTTTAAGGTGTAAATCCTCACTCTCTTCTATACCTATAATCCCTAGGTTTGCTCTTCTCATTGTGTCCTGGATTTCCTGGATTTTGGCTTACAAGCTTTTTGCATTTTGCATTTTCTTTGACTGTTGAGTCAATGTTTTCTATGGAATCTTCTGCATCTGAGATTCTTTCTTCTTTCTCTTGTATTCTGTTGTTGATGTTTGCATCTATGACTCCTGAATTCTTTCCAAGGTTTTCTATCTTCAGAGATGTCTCACTTTGTGATGTCTTTATTGTTTCTATTTCCATTTTTAGAACCTGGATAGATTTGTTCAGTTCCTTCACTTGTTTGTTTATTTTCCTGAAATTCTTTAAGCAATTTTTGTGTTTCCTCTTTAAGGGCTTCTACCTGTTGACCCATGTTCTCCTGTGTTTCTTTTAGGGATTTCTGTGATTCCTCTTAAAGGGATTCTGCATGGTGACCCATGTTCTCCCGTAATTCCCTATGGGATTTTTGTATTGCCTCTTTAAGGGCTTCAACCTGTTGACCCATGTTCTCCCGTATTTCCTTAAGGGATTTTTGTGTTTCCTCTTTAAGGGCTTCTATCTTTTGATTCATATTCTCTTGTATTTCTTTAATGGATTTTTTGTGTTTCTACCCATTGACTCATGTTTTCTTGCATTTCTTTAAGGGAGTTATTTATGTCCTTCTTGAAGTCCTCCATCAGCAATATGAGATGTGATTTTAAATCTAGCTCTTGCTTTTCTGATGTGATGGAATGTGCAAGATTTGCTGTTGTGGGAAAACTGAGTTCTGATGGTGCCATGTTGCCTTAGTTTCTGTTGGTAATGATCTTGCATTTGCCTTTGACCATCTTGTTATCTCCAGTGTTAGCTGGCCTTGCTATCTCTATCTTCTCTGTCCTGCAGGCCTATGTTTCTGCACTCATGGGATTCCCTTTCTCTCCAATGCCCTGGTAAATAGCTGGTTCTCCAGGAAGTATCAGGTGATGGGGTCTCCCTTTTGGCAGACTTGGCAAGGGTCGAATGCCCTGTAGGCTGCTATTTCTCAAATGTTCTGCTGCTTCTGGATCTGAATGCCCTGCTGATGCTGGTTCTCAAATGCCCCGCTTCTACCAGTTCGAATAGCCTAGTGGTGCTAGTTCTCAAATGACTTGCTCCTGCCAGTTCTCTAGAGAGTATCAGGAAGTAGGAACCTCCCCATGTCAGAGGTGTCACAGGTCTACCACATAGGAAGGAGCAGGGTGGTGGCGGCAGAGGAGGGAGGGGTAGAAGGGACGGAAGTGGAATGGTGATCTGGAGGTTGCTGGGTAGTGGGTCCCAGAGTAGTTCTGGGCCTCTAGGAGTAGGGATGTGTGATTCTTACTGAATGCCCTTTTCCTGCCTGTTCTCTAGAGAGTATCAGAAAGTAGGATACTCCCCTTGTCAGAAGTGGCACAGGCAGGTTGGATGTCCTGCTCCTGCCTGTTCTCTAGAGAGTATCAGGAAGTAGGATACTCCCCTTGTCAGAAGTGGCACAGGCAGGTTGGATGTCCTGCTCCTGCCTGTTCTCTAGAGAGTATCAGGAAGTAGGATCTTGCTTGTGTCAGAGGTAGCACAGGTCTACCACATGCGACAGAGACAGGCAGTGGCTGGAAGTTATGAATTCTTGAAAAACTTCTTGATATATCTTTTCAAATATACTACTCATCCCAGTAATATACCTTTACCTATTATTATTATTATTATTATTATTATTATTATTATTATCTCCTAAGGATGCTTTTATACAAGTATATCATTTCATTGAATATATATTTTCCTCAATACCCTTTGCTTTCTTTCCCTTGTCCTCTCATTAGTCCTCTTTATACCCCTAATACTTTTTCTTCTATTTTCAAGTTCAGTGTACACATGCTGTCAGTTTAGTAAGAATGCCCCTCATAGGCTCATATATTTGAATGCTTAGTCACAAGGGAGTAGAACTCTTTAATAGGATTACAAGGATTAGGAGGTGTGGCCTTGTTGGAAGAAGTTTGAGGTTCTGATGATTCATGCCAGGCCTATGTCTCTCTGTCTCTGTCTCTCCCTCCTACCCTCTCTCCCACCCCCACTCTCTCCAAATCAACATGTAGCTCTCACACACTGCTCCAGCATGTGCCTACATGCTGCTATGCTGCCCACCACTGTGTGTGCTGAATAAGGGAGTTTGTACTTATGACATCTGTTGGGTTTTACATAGCCTAATGAACAATGAACTAAATCTCTGAAACACAATTAATGCCTTTGTTTATCAGAGTTGCCCTTGTTATAGTGTCTCTTTATAGCAATAGAACAGTGATTAAGACAATATGTTTAATTTTGCATATCTATATAAAATCTAGGATCTACACATGAAAGAAAAATGTGATATTTCTCTATCTGAGACTGTCTTAATTTACTTAATATGATTATCTTCACCTGCATTAATTTTTCTATAATGTAACCTCATTCTGTTTTATGACTAAAATAATTTCCATATATATATATATATATATATATATATATATTCTTGTAGGAAGAGATGCTTTGGTCTTTGAATGATAAGAGATTTAAGTGAGTTTAGAAGAGATAGGGAGTCATTGTAGGTAAAATCAATTATATTAAAATAACTTTTGAAAAAGGATTCTTTTATGTCTTAACTATTTTCATTAAGGAGATAGCTTGATAGCTAAGAATTGATAGCATAATATTTTGAGAGATGAAATAATTATTACATATTGTCCCATCTAGATTTCAAATATACCATGAGCAAGATGTTTATTACAGTTAAATAACTGTTCTCCTTTAGCTTTCTTCTTCTTCTTCTTCTTCTTCTTCTTCTTCTTCTTCTTCTTCTTCTTCTTTCTTTCTTTCTTTCTTTCTTTCTTTCTTTCTTTCTTTCTTCTTGTTCTTCCCTCCTCCTTCCTCCTCCTTCTTCTTTTTAATGTTTGTGAGCACACTGTCACTGTCTTCTTGCATACCAGAAAGGGCATCAGATCCTATTACAGATGGTTGTGAGCCACCATGTGGTTGTTGGGAATTGAACTCAGGGCCTCTGGAAGAAGAGTTAGTGTTCTTAACTGCTGAGCCATCTCTCCAGCCCCTTTAGCGTTCTTCTTAAAATATTCTTGTTCAGTTGTATCCCTTGTGTGCTGAATAAGGGAGTTTGTACTTATGACATCTGTTGGGTTCTACATATTCTAATTATGAAAATGAATGAAATTTAAATTTTCAGAATTAGTTCTGATTAAGCTACATAAATGAATATCTTCTGAACTTTCTGTTGTTGACTTTAGAGTTTGGAATGTTTTCACTAAACCAGCTCTACTGCTGTTTATGGTTGAGGTATTAAATAAGGTGTGTTGACAAAATAAATATTTAGTTATCTTCATTACTATCTTTTTGGAGAATCCTGGAAAATCCTCAGACTCTTGATCTAGAAATTAAATGACCATATCCACTGAACTACTTGCTGTATTATCCATTTAACCCCAGACTGGCAAACATGAATTTTTCAGTTCTCATGGGAAGTAGTTTATTTAGTCTAAATCTTAGGCACCATTCTCAGCCAGCTGTTGATTCTATTACTGTACCTTCCTTCTTTATTTCAATTTAATAATTTGGTTTAAACTGAAAAAAGATTCTTTGGCTTGAGATTTTTCTCCTAAGATATACTCTAGAACCTACATGTAGCAGCTGCTTCATTATACCCTCAGGAGGTGGCATTTTGTTCCTTTTATTATGTACTAAAAGAATTTATAAATAAAAATACTATGACATTGCAAGGCCTAGGGTTCATGAATCAGAGAAGTAATTTTCATGAACAGCATTTGCCCATCTGCTGTACAGAATGTTAATATCCCTAAAATCAGTCTTTTCCTGATAAGAGCACACCAACTAGCTATCCAATATAAAATGATCATTCTTGAAAACATGGACACACACACACACACACACACACACACACACACACACATATATATATATATTATAGGGAAAATAGACTTGGTAGAGATTTCTAACACAGATTATCTGCAAATTATTCTGCAAAACACAAAAGGGATGAACAGCCTAATATTTCTTTAATAAGGGCAGTATTATCTTTATACAAAGTATATCAGTATTATCCTTATATCAGTGTATGGATACATACATACATACATATATGTGTCTGTATGTAACAATAACTATTAAAGAAAAAGAAGCCATTAATTTGGAAGAGAGCAAGGGGAGATACATGGGAAGGTATGGAGGGAGGAAAAGGAAGCAGAAATGATTATAATCTCAAAATTAAATGGAAAAAATTATTATTCTGTAGCTCAGATCCCTGTTTACTGTTAACATCTGCCTAACTATTAATATACATATTTTGAATTACATTCTTGACTAAATGTTTATCTTACCCCCTTAACACAAACCAATTTATTACATTTCAAAAGGCAAAAACCTCCACATCATGTTTAAAAAAAGAGGCCTAGTGTAATTATTTTTATTGTGATGTGGCAAATTAGGGTTTTTGGACCTTGGTTTCCTTATCACTAGACATAATATAAAACATAAAGAGTATATGCTCTTTAAAGTCAGTCAGTAAATGGCAGTCAAGTAAGTTTACCCTTTACCAAAGGAAAACAGTACCTAAGAACCTCTTGATAACTTTTGGACATTACCGCATGCACTTGATGTCATGGTTGAGGTACAGTGATATAAATGATATAAATTGAATGACTTCTATTTCTATCATCTAAGTGGAATGGTGGAGTGAGATGGTGAACAATTTAGTTGGACATTGGAGAAAAAAATCTTCCCAAGCAGATAATTTTTTTTTTTAGGGAAGAAAGGGTTTATTTGGCTTATATGTTTATATAATAGTCAATCACTGAGGGAAAGTAAGGACCAGAACTCAAAAGGACAGAAACCTGGAGGCAGGAGCTGATTTAGGAGGCCATGGAGGGGTGCGACTTACTGACTTGCTCCTAACGGCTTATTCAGCTTACTTTCTTATAGAATCCAGGACCACCTGCTCAGGGATAGCACTATTCCCCATCAATCACTAAGTAAGAAAATTCCCTATAGCTGGCTCGCATGGAGGTGTTTATTCAATTGAGGTTCCCTCCCTTCAGATAGCTCCTAGCTGTGTCATTAACAAACTGGCCAGCATGGTTATCGTCTGTATTTAGTTGCTTTTCTAGTAGCTGTGACAAAATACCTGACACAGCCGTGGAAGGAAGGGACAATTTGGCTCAGAGTTTGAGGGTACAGTCCATCATGGTAGGGAAGTCATCACGGCTGGAGCTTGTGTTTGCTGCCAGGGAGGAGAGATGAAGGCAGGTACCCAGGTGGCTTCCCATTTTATTTAGAGACCCCAGTCCACCTCAATTAACCCAATCTAGAAATCCTCCAAGGCACACTCAGAGACTTGAGTCTTTGCTGAGTCTAGATCATTTCAAGTAGACAAAATTAATCATTACCTCCTCCATGAGGTCCTCCCAACCCTAGGTCTCCTGCCTCAGTCTTGTGAGTGAGCTCAGAGACAATTACTCAGCCTTGGAAGCTAGCTTTCAGGTGCCTACAATCTTCACTGATAGCTAAGATTCCTGACCCTAGGAAACTATGCTAGATAAGGCCACTTGTTTGTTTGTTTGTTTATTTATTCATTCATTCATTTATTATTCGATATATTTTTTATTTACATTTCAAATGATTTCCCCTTTCCTGGCTCCCCACTCCCCGAAAGTCCCATAAGCCCTCTTTCCTCCTCCTGTTCCCCCATCCCCACTTTCCACTTCCCTGTTCTGGTATTGTCCTATACTGCTGCACTGAGCCTTTCCAGAACCAGGGGCCACTCCTCCGTTCTTCTTGGACATCATTTGATATGTGGATTATGATTTGGGTAATCCAAGTTTTTAGGCTAATATCTGCTTATCAGTGAGTGCATACCATGATTGATCTTTTGAGACTGGGTTACTTCACTTAGTATGATGTTCTCCAGCTCCATCCATTTGTCTAAGAATTTCATGAATTCATTGTTTTTAATTGCTGAGTAGTATTCCATTGTATAAATATACCACATTTTCTGCATCCATTCTTCCATTGAGGAACATCTGGGTTCTTTCCAGCTTCTGGCTATTATAAATAAGGCTGCTATGAACATAATGGAGCATGTGTCTTTATTGCATGCTGGAGAATCCTCTGGGTATATGCCCAGGAATGGTACAGCAGGGTCCTCCGGAACTGTCATGTCCAGTTTTCTGAGGAACCGCCAGACTGATTTCCACAGTGGTTGTACCATCTTACAGCCCCACCAGAAGTGGAGGAGTGTTTCCTCTTTCTCCACATCCTTGCCAACACCTGCTGTCTGCTGAGTTTTTAACCTTAGCCATTCTGACTGGTGTGAGGTGAAATCTCAGGGTTGTTTTGATTTTCAGTTCCCTAATGACTAATGATGTTGAATATTTCCTAAGGTGCTTCTCAGCCATCCAAATTTCTTCAGGTGAAAATTCTTTGTTTAGCTCTGTACCCCATTTTTAATAGGGTTATTTGGTTCTCTGGGGTCTAACTTCTTGCGTTCTTTGTATATATTGAATATTACCCCTCTGTTAGATTTAGGGTTGGTGAAGATCTTTTCCCAATTTGTTGGTTGCTGTTTTTTCCTTTTGACAGTGACCTTTGCCTTATAGAAACTTTGCAATTTTATGAGGTCCCATTTGTCAATTCTTGATCTTAGAGCATAAGCTATTGGTGTTCTATTCAGGAACTTTTCCCCTGTGCCCATGTCCTCAAGGGTCTTCCCCAGTTTCTTTTCTATTAGTTTCAGTGTGTCTGGTTTTACGTGGAGGTCCTTCATCCACTTGAAGTTGAGCTTAGTACTAGGAGATAAGAATGGATCAATTTGCATTCTTCTGCATGATGACCTCCAATTGAACCAGCACCATTTGTTGGAAAGGCTATCCTCTTTCCACTGGATGACTCTTAGAGTCTGTGTGAGATCTGCCCAGGATCTTCTAGCTTTCATGGTCTCTGGTGAGAAATCAGGTGTAATTCTGATAGGTTTTCCTTTATATGTTACTTGGCCATTTCCTCTTACTGCCTTTAATATTCTTTCTTTGTTTAGTACATTTGGGATTTTGATTATTATGTGACAGGAGGTATTTCTGTTCCGGTCCAGTCTGTTTGGAGTTCTGTAGCATTCTTGTATATTAACTCTCTTTAGGTTAGGGAAGTTTTCTTCCATAATTTTGTTGAAGATATTTGCTGGTCCTTTAAGTTGTAAATCTTCACTTATCTATACCTATAATCCTTAGGTTTGGTTTTCTCATTGTGTCCTGGATTTCCTAGATGTTTTGGGTTACAAGCTTTTTGCATTTTGCATTTTTTGACTGTTAAGTCCATGGTTTCTATGGTATCTTCAGCATCTGAGATTCTTCTATCTCTTGTATTCTGTTGTTGATATTTGCATCTCTGTCCCCTGATTTCTTCCCAAGGTTTTCGATCTCCAAAGTTGTCTCCCTTTGTGATTTCTTAGTTGTTTCTACTTCTGTTTTTAGATTCTGGATGGTTTTGCTCTGTTCCTTCACTTGCTTGTTTGTGTTTTCCTGCATTTCTTTAAGAGATTTTTGCTTCCTCTTTCATGACTTCTGCCTGTTGACCCAAGTTCTCCTGTATTTCTTTACGTGATTTTTGCATTTCCTCCTTATTGGCTTTTATCTTTTGACCCATATTCTCCTGAATTTCTTTAAATGATTGTTGTGTTTCCCTTGTAAGGGCTTCTAACTTTTGATCTGTTTTCTCCTGAATTTCTTTAAGAGATTTATTTATGTCCTACTTGTGTTCCTCTAACAGCATCATGACCAGTGATTTTAAATCCAAATCCTGTTTTTCTGGTGTGTTGGGGTATCCAGGACTTGCTGTTATTGAAGAATTAGGTTCGGATGCTGCCATATTTCCTTGATTTCTGTGAGTAACATTCCTACATTTGCCTTTTGACATCTGGTTATCTCTGGCGTTAGTTGGTCCTGTTGTCACTGACTGGTGCTTGAACCTCCTGTGAACCTGTAAGGCTATTTCTGCACCACTGGATGACTGGGTTTCCCTTGGCACAGATTGCTGATGTGCTGCCCTGCTCTTGGGTGCTATTTGAGCCCTGGTGTGTCATACCCCAAACAATATTATACTTCGGTTGTCTCTGTGAACCTGGTGCTGCCTGTCTGCTCTGTCAGGGAGCGAAGATGGTGGTGGGGATCACCTCCAAATGCCAACCACCCCACAGGGCATAAGACCCATGCCTGGCTGGCACCCAGATGAACTGTCAATCTGCCCAGGTTCTGGGTGTAGGCAGCAGTCCGGTGGTCTGCGTCCCCAGAGATCTTAAACGGGATATCTCAGAACCTGGGGCCACTTTTCCTGTCCGACTGGGAGTGAAGATGGTGACGGGGACAAAAGGAGAAATTTAAAGAGAAAGTAAACAGCATAGTTATCTGCTAAGAAAATGGAGTAATAACCATCTATATATGTGGTTTCTGTATTTTAAGAATGTATAAATATTAATAATTTATATGGTTTGATGCAATATACAGTTGATTTGAAAAATATATATTTGAGGTGGGGGAATGAAGGTTTCTTACACTAAGAGAGTAATACCTATAGCCACAATGGCAATGTCTTCCCATTTCAACTTCAATTTGTATGCTTAGTTCACTTGATGTCTTTCAGTAAATGTTTATTCTCTACAGTTTTGGGTTTTTTTGTTGTTTTTTTGTTTGTTTGTTTGTTTTTTGGATTTGGTTTTTTCAAGACAGGGTTTCTCTGTATAGCCCTGGCAATCCTGGAACTCACTCTGTAGACTAGGCTGGCCTTGAACTCAGAAATCTGCCTGCCTCTGCCTCCCAAGTGCTGGGATTGCAAGCGTGCACCACCACTGCTCACCTATTCTTTACAGTTTTTAAAGTCCTAGGAAACCACTGAAATAGTTTTAGCTCTAAGTGACTAGATTTAATTAGGTTTTGTTTCAGTTGACTATGAACTAACGGAGCCACATCTTTCTTTACCAAAAGCTCTTGGATTAAGTGTGTTGTTCATAGCAGGAATTCTGTGATCCTCACATATTTCTTTTCTCAGCCTGAGTCACAAATACAGAGAATTATCTGTAGTACTTTAAATACTATTGTCATTTGATGGTCACCATATAAGTTATATGACATCATCAGTTTACTTGCTACTGCTTTTATCTAAACTATAGCTTGTGCTATTGAAGTGTACAGATATATTGAACTTCAGAGAAAATGCTGGTTTCACTTTGGTGTCAATGTAGCACCTGGACCTGGAATTCAAAATCCTAACAGTTTGCTGCATCAATAGAATGTTCCAATGGTTATTGAAGGCTTCTGTTTCTTTCATACCCTCACACCCTTATTTAGAGATAAACCTGATTAAACAGGATGGTTTCTTTGACTTTCCTGAACTGAATACCAATGGCTCAGGATCTAAGATTAACTATAGACAAATGGGACCTCATAAAATCGCAAAGCTTCTATAAGGCAAATGACACTATAATCCGGACAGAACAGCAACCTACAGATTGGGAAAAGATCTTTACCAGCCCTACATCTGACAGAGAGCTAATATCCAATATATATAAAGAACTCAAGAAGTTAGACTCCAGAGAACCAAATAACCTATTAAAAATGGGGTACAGAGCTAAACAAAGAATTCTCAACTGAGGAATCTCAAATGGCTGAGAAGCACCTGAACAAATGTTTAACATCCTTAGTCATCAGGGAAATGTAAATCAAAATGACCCTGAGATTCCACCTCACACCAGTCAGAACGGTTAAGATAAAAAACTCAGGAGACAGCAGGTACTGGCGAGGTTTTGGAGGAAGAGGAACACTCCTCCTTTGCTGGTGGGATTTCAAGCTGGTACAACCACTCTGGAAATCAGTCTGGCAGTTCTCAGAAAATTGCACATAGTACTACCTAAGGACCCAGCTATACTACTTCTGGACATATACCCAGAAGATGCTCCAACATATACCAAAGATACATGCTCTACTTTGTTCATAGCAGCCTTATTTACAATAGCCAGAAGCTGGAAACCACCCAGATGTCCCTCAACAGAGTATAGTGGATACAAAAAAAATGTACATTTATACAATGGAGTACTACTCAGCCATTAAAAACAATAACTTCATGAAATTAGCAGGCAATTGGATGGAACTAGAAAATATCTTCCTGAATGAGTTAATCCAATCACAAAAGACCACACATGGTATGTACTCACTGATACGTGGATAATAGGAAAAAGAGCTCAGAATACCCACAATATAACTTAGAGATCATATGAAGCTCAAAAAGAAGGAAGTCCAAAGTATATGCTTCAGTACTACTTAGAAAGGGGAACAACATAATCATAGGAGGTAGAGTATGGAAGGGACTTTGAGGAAGAGAGAAGGGGAGGGGGAAACCGTGTGGGCAGGATCAGGTGTTTGAGGAGACAGGGGAGATGTAGAGAGAGGGTCAGGAAACTGAACAGAGGTGTGTAGCCATGGGGGATGGGGAACTAGGGATGTCTACCAGAAAGTCCCAGATGCCAGGAAACATGACATTCTGGGACTCAACAGGGATGACGATAGCTGAAATACCCAACAAAGGGGAGAGAGAACCTGTAAAGACCATATCCAGCGGTGAGGCATGATTCCTGGTTGAGGAATGGGGCCACCCACCCGTCTCCAAAATTTTAACCCAGAAATGCTCCTGTCTAAAGGAAATACAGGGACAAAGAGTGGAGCAGAGACTGAAGGAAAGGCCATCCCAAGACTGCACCACCTGGGGATTCATCTCATATGCAACAACCAAACCCTGACACTGTTGTTGCTATTGCTGATGCCAAAAATTGCTTGCTGACAGCAGCCTGATATAGCTGTTTCCTGAGAGGCTGTGCCAGAGACTTACTGATACAGATGTGGATGCTTGTGACCAACCATCAGACTGAGCATGGGGACTCCAATGGAAGTGTTAGGAGAAGGATTGAAGGAGCTGAAGGGGATTGTAACCCCATCAGAAGAAAAGTGACATCAACCAACCAGATCCCCCAGAGCTCCAAGGGACTAAACCATCAACCAAATAATACACATGGAGGGACCTATGGTTCCAGCTGCAAATGTAGCAGAGGAAGGCCTTATCTGGCATCAATGGGAGGTGAGGCCCTGGTCCTGTGAAAGCTTGATGCCCCAGTGTAGAGGGATGTATAGGCAGTGAGACTGGAGTGGGGATGTGGATGGGGGAGCACCCTCATAAAAACAGGGTGTAGGGGGATGGGATAACATTTGAAGTGTAAATAAATAAAATAACCAAGAAAAAATTTTTAAAAAATTAAAAACAATAATATTAAAAAGAAAGAGAAAGAAAAAGAAAAGAAATGAAAAGAAAACAAAAAGCAAATTCAATGCTGTGGATACCCAGTCCAGGTATGCAGCACAGTGGACCAGTCTCAGTTCCTCCATCCTTCCCCTGCCTCTCTCTGCTTTCCTCTCAATCTCTTGCCCTCCCACTATTTCCTCATTTCCTCCTGTCTCCTTTTGTCTTCCTCTCAGTTGCTGAGACTGCATTCATAATGTTGAAAGCATTGTCTAAAAGTACTAGACAAATTAAGCGGTCAGGATTTGGCTGTCTTTAGTTAGGATTTCTATAAATGTTTCCTAGCTGTTTTTTAATCCTAGGTATAGATGGGAGACCTCTGTGCCAGCCTTAAAAATACCCATGTCTACATCACTTTAGGATATATGGTTAAGAAAGGTCTCTCTCCTCTCTCTCTCTCTCTCTCTCTCTCTCTCTCTCTCTCTCTCTCTCTCTCTCTCTCTCTCTCTCTCTCTTTCTCTCTCTGTGTGTGTGTGTGTGTGTGTACACTTTAAACCAGCTATTTTAGTATTGTTCAGAGACAAGAAATGGAGACATATAAACTGCAGACCTAGCACAAAGGAATGACATCACCAGGCTAGGCAAACCTTGAAAGTCTAGGCAGTTACTTTTGCTTAGTTTTACAGCCTGGTATGGTGTGAGTAAAATTATGTTTTCTCAAATAATCTCCTTCCTCAGAAGCTGGGATTCTCATCTGGCTAGAGTTTCCATTACAGCTGATAACCTTGATATAATTCTATCATAGGCCATTTAGCCATTGTTGTCTTTTTGTCCCTGTAAAGTTATGGAGTGGGGAGAGGTGGGAAGTGGCCCAAAGAATGTGACAAGAAGCAAGCAAACAAAACTGATGGGAGAGATGGGGTACTAGTACTTTACTAACAAATGGTAATTCATTTATCATGGAAAAGGGTGATTTTAGTATCTTAGCTTCTTAAGAAGAATGAGAATAGAAGCTAGTATAAAAGAGCATGCCTACAGTCTCAGCACTTAGAAGGCTGAGGGCAAGAAATGATAGGGTTCTAGGTTAGCCTCTGCTACAAAATAAAACTCTGTCTCAAAAAATTTGAAAACAAAAAACAAAGAATCAAGAGAAGATGATGAAGAAAAGAGCTTAAGATAAACTGCGAGTGACCTTACTTGAGCTGCCTAACAGTCGGGAAATGGAACTCTATCAGGAAGAGGCCACATCCTATAGCCAGACAAGGACCCTAGTGGAATGATTAGGGCACCAACCCATTCATAAAACTTTCTACCCAAAATTTATCCTGTGTATAAGAAATTCAGACACGGGGGAAGGAATATAGTCAGAGGAAATGGCCAACCAATAACTGGCCCAACGTGAGACCCATCCCATGGATGCCCACTAATCCCAGACACTATTAGTGATATTGTGTTATACTTGCAGACAGGGGTCTAACATGACTGTCCTCTGAGAGACTCCATCTTGATTCTGACTGAGATAGCTGCAGACACCCACAGGCAAACAGTGGATGGAGCTTGGGCACTCTTATGGAAGATCTGGGTGAAGGATTGAGTACCCCAAAGGGGATAGGAAGTCTACATGGGCTAGTAGCTCCACAGAAAGACTAACAGAGTTAAAAAACCTGAAAACCTGGGAGCTCTCAGAATCTGAGCCAACAATCAAAACGAGCTGGAATGAGCTCCAGCTCTCCTGCCCCTTCTCCCCACCAAACATATGTAGCAGACAGGCAGCTCAGTCTTCATGGCTGCCCTGTCTGATCTCAGTGGGAGAGAATGCACCTAATCTGTCAGAGACTTGATGTGCCAGTGTAGGGTATGGATACCCAGGGGGTTCCCACCCTCTCAGAGAAGGAGAGGGAGAGGGAATCAGTGAGGCAGGGGACAGGAGAGGGAGCATTGCTTGGGATATAAGGAAACAATTTTTTTTTTAAGGAAAGGAAAAAGAAAAGCTGGTAGTTTAACAAAGACAACCCCAGAAAAAGCAGCTGCTTAGACTTGAAGGGTTTATTTTCATTCAAGTGTTCCCATTTGGGTTACTTTGATCTGGAACATCTAAATACTGACTTCTCTGAGAGTATAGTTAAAAAATTCAAAGATCAAGAAGAAGCCCAAAGCAATGCCAAACTGATCATTGTTTCCAAAGTTTCCATAGGCCAATTATTTTTTTCCAAATGACCCATAATAATAGGGTGAGAGGAAGCACTTTAATCAATAGCTACCCAATGACATTCTCCTTGTCTGCTTTCCCAGTATATTACAACATTACAATAGATTTTGAATCCAAGCCTAATATGGAATTGAAAAATTGTAGACTTTGTTTATGATGAACTCAACCCAGCTGGAGCATTTGATGAACAATGGCAGGGAGGTTTGGTGAAGCCAATCTGGCATGCTGTGGTACTGCCATAAGGGAATGCTAGGTTTTAAAGTCCACAGCCTAATTTCTTTCTGCAGCTGGGTGTCATTGACTAATGAAAATGTATTGACACACTACTCATGGTTATTGTTCCATGTAACTGCAACTCTTAGTTGGGGATTTTCAAGGAGGCTGTGATTGAAAGCATTCTGACTATCCTTGGCTATTAAAATATTCCAAATACAGCCTGCCCTATTTATTGGAGACAAAGTTTGACAAGATTATGTTGATTTGAGGAGCAGATAATGAAACATCCCTGTGCATACGCACTGCCAATGTCAACTGGGCAAAATTACAGTTCTTAAATATTTATATAGGAAAATGAAATGCAACTATTAATACTTCCAGGAAGTGATACAGCATAAGAGGACGAATAGACATGAAGAATAGGATTCTGGGCGCCTGTTAACAGCCCAATTTATCTTCTTTATAAAATGACTGCATATTTCATTTATGGGTAATCTTTAAAGAATTAAAAAAAATAGCATAAACACCTCTAAAGCAGTACAAATGAGGCCTGTTCAAACAAAAGTGTCTTAAACCCTGGTGACTCAATTACTGTTTGAGAAAAGCTCCATTTTTATAAGGGCTATTTCTTTTGTGTTGATTTTTAAGTTCTAGCCAATTTATTGATTTAGTCATCTAAAAAATCATGCTTCATTAAGTTGGATAATACCATTTTGTTTTCACTCTGCTTTTGTATTGTTTTCAAGGGGTTGGGTGCAGGGGTGGGGGCGGGAGGAGGGAGACTCTCTCAAGGCAAGTTACATTGAGCTACAGAAAGCAATAAAACAGAGCAAAGCCACATTCTCAGAAGATCTGCATTTTAACCCAAGATTTGCTTTAAGTTGGAGTTGCAGAAAAGTCGTCTTCTCATCTTGGGCCTATTTTCACCATTTCTAGTTATGTTTACTTCATATATTTAATATTTGTAAATTTGATAAGAGTTTCATTTTTTTCTAAATAGTCTAGAGATGCACATCTGACATTTAGCAAATTTCCTAACCCTGGTTTTGCATAAAGTTGATATCCACTCACATAAAGAGGGCTCAGAACAGCAAGAATGCCCCTGGAAGCCAAGGCCTTTGGAGTACAATTCCCTTTAGTCTTTCCTGTCTCTTCCTTTTTTGCTCTTTCCTAATTCTGTCACCTGGTTTTCATGCTTTCTGCTGTTCATCATTTCTGGTCTTTCCTTTCTATGGATTTAGTATCATCTCTCTGTGCCCATTAGCTGCCTGTGTCTGAGGTAAGCAGTACAGGAGTGCTTTTTGCAATCTTACAGGTCATCCTCCCTTCCCTTGAGTTTTACGTTGATTGAGCAAAGTCAATTGTAGTTTTCTTAAAACAGTGCATTGAAAGTAAAATAAAAACCACTCAACTCACATTTAGAAGTCCTCACAAAACTGTAAAAGCATCACCTTTGATATGAAATACTTTAACCTATAGGGTCAAACACATTTTTATAAATCAATACATTTGCTTATTTGCTGAATTAATTTTGAATGAATTGTACAGACTTAAAACTGAAGTATTTGTTCTCTTTTCCCATTTCCATTGCATGACTTTCTCCCCCCTCCTCCTGTTTCTTCTTTTTCTTCTTCATAGTCCTTAGTCTTGTTTATTGTTGCTGATTTCTGTCAATAAATTAAAGTAGTGCCTCACAATATATACAAGATGGAAAGAATAACATTGTTTACATAATATAGATTCTAAACTTTGGTCTAGAGTCTTACATTTTTCTTTTTTGTTTTCAATATATTTTTTATTTACATTTCCAATGCTTTCCCCTTTCCTGGCTCCCCACTCCTCGAAAGTCCCATAAGCCTTCTTCCCTCCCTCTGTTTCCCCATTCCCCCTTCCCCCTTCCCTGTTCTGGTTTTGCCCTATACTGTTGCACTGAGTCTTTCCAGAACCAGGGGGCACTCCGCCATTCTTCTTGGACATCATTTGATATGTGGATTATGACTTGGGTAATCCAAGTTTCTAGGCTAATATCTGCTTATCAGTGTGTGCATATCATGATTGATCTTTTGAGACTGTGTTACCTCACTTAGTATGATGTTCTCTAGCTCCATTCATTTGTCTAAGAATTTCATGAATTCATTGTTCCTAATGGCCGAATAGTACTCCATTGTGTATATATACCACATTTTTTGTATCCATTCTCCGTTGAGGGACACCTGGGTTCTTTCCAGCTTCTGGCTATTATAAATAGGGCTGCTATTAACATAGTGGAGCATGTATCCTTATTACATGCTGGAAAATCCTCTGGCTATATGCCCAGGAGTGGTATAGCAGGGTCCTCCGGAAGTAACGTGCCCAGTTTTCTGAGGAACCGCCAGACTGATTTCCAGAGTGGTTGTATCATTTTGCAACCCCACCAGCAGTGGAGGAGTGTTCCTCTTTCTCCACATCCTTGCCAGCACCTGTTTTCTCCTGAGTTTTTGACCTTAGCCATTCTGACTGGTGTGAGGTGAAATCTCAGGGTTGTTTTGATTGGCATTTCCCTAGTGACTAACGATGTTGAACATTTTTTAAGATGCTTCTCAGCCATCCAAATTTCTTCAGGTGAAAATTCTTTGTTTAGTTCTGTACCCCATTTTTAATAGGGTTATTTGGTTTTCTGGGGTCTAACTTCTTGCGTTCTTTGTATATATTGGATATTAGCCCTCTGTCAGATGTTGTTTGCCGAATTGTCTTTTGATGGTGTCCTTTGCCTTACAGAAACTTTGTAATTTTATGAGGTCTCGTTTATCAATTCTTTATCATAGAGCATAAGTTATTGGTGTTCTGTTCAGGAACTTTCCCCTGTGCCCATGTCCTCAAGGGTCTTTCCCAGTTTCTTTTCTATTAGTTTCAATGTGTCTGGTTATATGTGGAGATCCTTGATCCACTTGGAGTTGAGCTTAGTACAAGGAGACAAGGATGGATCTATTCACATTCTTCTGCATGCTGACCTCCAGTTGAACCTGCACCATTTGTTGACAAGGCTATCTTTTTTCCACTGGATGTTTTCAGCTCCTTTGTAGACGATCAAGTGACCAAAAGTGTGTGGGTTCATTTGTGGATCTTCAATCCTATTCCATTGATCCGAGTGCCTGTCACTATACCAGTACCATGCGGTTTTTTTTTTTTTTTTTTTTTTTTTTTTTTTTTAACAATATTGCTCTGTAGTATTGCTTGAAGTCAGGGATACTGAGTCCCACAGAATTTCTTTTTTTACTGAGAACAGTTTTAGCTATCCAGGGTTTTTTGTTATTCCAGATGAATTTGAGAATTGCTCTTTCTTACTCTATGAAGAACTGAGTTGGGATTTTGATGGCGATTGCATTGAATCTGCATATTGCTTTTGGCAAGATGGCCATTTTAACTATATTAATCCTGCCAATCCACGAGCATGGCAGATTTTTCCATTTTCTGATCTTAGATGATCTATTTGATGCTGATTAAATTTTGGTATTTGGTATGTGTCTAGGAAATTGTCCGTTTCCTCCAGATTCTCCAGTTGTGTTGAGTATAGGCTTTTGTAGTAGGATCTGATGATTTTTTGAATTTCCTCAGTTTCTGTTGTTATATCCCCCTTTTCATTTCTAATTTTGTTAATTTGGATACTATCTCTGTGCCCTTTGTTTAGTCTGGTAAGGGTTTATATATCTTGTTGATTTTCTCAAAGAACCAGCTCCTTATTTTGTTGATTCTTTGTATAGTTCTCTTTGTTTCCACTTGATTGATTTCAGCCCTGAGTTTGATGATTTCCTGTCTTCTACTCCTCCTGGGGGAATTAGCTTCTTTTTGTTCCAGAGCTTTCTCATGTGCTGTTAAACTGCTAGTGTATGCTCTCTTCCTTTTCTTTTTGAAGGCACTCAGGGCTATGAGTTTTCCTCTTAGCACTGCTTTCATTATGTCCCACAGATTTGGGTATGTTGTGCCTTCATTTTCATTAAATTCTAAAATGTCTTTGATTTCTTTCTTTATTTCTTCTTTGGCCAAGTTATCATTGAGTAGAGTATTGTTCAGCCTCTGTGTGTGTGGGCTTTCTGTTGTTTTTGTTGCTATTGTAGAGCACTCTTTTTCCATAGTGATCTGATAGGAGGCATGGGACTACTTCAGTCTCCTTATATTTGTTGAGGTCTGTCGTGTGATCAATTATATGGTTGATTTTGGAGAAGGTACCATGAGGTGCTGAGAAAAAGGTATATTCTTTTGCTTTATGATGAAATGTTCTATAAATATCAGTTAAATCCAATTGGTCCAAAGTTTCAATTAGTTTCACTATGTCCCTGTTTAGTTTCTGTTTTCCTGATCGGTCCATTGAGGAGAGTGGAATGTTGAAGTCACTAACAATTATTGTGTTAGGTGCAATGTGTGCTTTGAGCTTTAGTAAAATTTCTTTTATGAATGAGGGTGCCCTTGCATTTGGTGCATAGATGCTCAGAATTGAAAGTTCTTCTTGGTGGATTTTTTCTTTGACCAGCAAGAAGTGTCCTTCCATGTCTCTTTTGATGACTTTAGGTTGAAAGTCAATTTTATCTGATATTAGAATGGCTACTCCAGCTTGTTTCCTGAGACCATTGGCTTGTAAAATTGTATTCCAGCCTTTTACTCTAAGGTAGTTTGTATCTTTGACACTGAGGTTTGTTTTCTGTGTGCAGCAAAATGTAGGGTACTGTTTCCTTATCCAGTCTGTTAGTCTATGTCTTTTTATTGGGGAATTGAGTCCATTGATGTTAAGAGATATTAAGGAATAGTGATTATTGCTTCCTGTCATTTTGATGTTATTTTTAAATTTGAGTGCTTATCTTCTTTTGGGTTTGATGAAGGAAGGTTACTATCTTACTTTTTCCAGGGTATAATTTCCCTCCTTGTATTGGTGTTTTCCCCCTATTTTCCTTTGCATGGCTGGGTTTGTGGAAAGATATTGTGTAAATTTGGCTTTGTCGTAGAATATCTTGGTTTCTCCATCTATGGTGATTGAGAGTTTTGCTGGGCATAGTAATCTTGGCTGACATTTGTGTTCTCTTAGAGTCTGCATGAGATCTGCCCAGGATCTTCTAGCTTTCATGGTCTCTGGTGAGAAGTCTGGTGTGATTCTGATAGGTCTTCTTTTATATGTTACTTGGCCTTTTTCTCTTACTGCCTTTAATATTCTTTCTTTGTTTAGTACATTTGGTGTTTTGATTATTATGTGACAGGAGGTATTTCTGCTCAGGTCCAGTTTGTTTGGAGTTCTGTAGGCTTCTTGTATTTTCATGGGCATCTCTCTCTTTAGGTTAGGGAAGTTTTCTTCCATAATTTTGTTGAAGATATTTGCTGGTCCTTTAAGTTGTAATCTTCACTCTCATCTATACCTATAATCCTTAGGTTTGGTCTTCTCATTGTGTCCTGGATTTCCTGGATGTTCTGGGTTACAATCTTTTTGTATTTTGCATTTTCTTTGACTCTTGAGTCAGTGGTTTCTACGGTATCTTCGGCATCTGAGATTCTTTCTTCCATCTCTTGTATTCTGCTATTGATATTCACATCTATGGCCCCTGATATCTTCCCAAGGTTTTCTATCTCCAAAGTTGTCTCCCTTTGCGACTTCTTAGTTGTTTCTACTTCTGATTTTAGATCCAGGATGGTTTTACTCAGTTCCTTCATTTGTTTGTTTGTGTTTTCCTTTAATTCTTTAAGAGATTTTTGTGTTTCCTCTTTCATGACTTCTGCCTGTCGACTCAATTTCTCCTGTATTTCTTTAAGTGATTGTTGTGTTTCCTCTTTATTGGTTTCTATTTGTTGACCCCTATTCTCCTGAATTTCTTTAAGTGATTTTTGTGTTTCCATTGTAAGGACGTCTAACTTATTCATGTCCCCCTGTATTTCTTTAAGAGATTTATTTATGTCCTTTTTGTGTTCCTCTAGCAGCATGATGACTTTAAAATGATTTTAAGTCCAAATCTTGTTTTTCTGGGGTATCCAGGACTTACTGTTGTTGGAGAATTGGGTTTAGACGCTTCCATATTGCCTAGATTTCTGTTAGTAACGTTCCTACATTTGCCTTTTGCCATCTTGTTATCTCTGGCATTATTTGCTCTTGACACTGCCTGGTGTTTGAACCTCCTGTGAGCCCATAAGGCTATTTCAGCACCTCTGGATGACTGGGTTTCCTCTGGCACAGATTGCTGATGTGCTGCCCTCCTTTTGGGTGCCCTTGGAGCCCTAGTGTGACCTGCCCCAAGTTGTCTCTGTGAACCTGGTATTGCCTGTTGGCTCCTTCAGGGAGTGATGATGGTGGATGCTGCGGGAATCTTTTCTGAGTGCTGATCTCTCTGCAGGGCAAAAGATCCCCCAACCGGGTTGGTGCACAAATGGCCCACTTAGCTGCCCAGGCTCTGAGTCCAGGTAAAAGCCTGACAGGCTTAGGCCTGAGGGATGTTTGCCTCGGGCTATGTCTGTTAACTGGTTCTGTCAGGTAGCCAAGATGGCAAGGTGTGCCCCTGCAAGTGCTGGGCAGTCTGCAGTGCAATCGACCCCTGTACTGGGTTGGAGCATAGACAGTTCAGTGAGCTGCCCAGGGCCTGTGTGCAGGCAAAAGCCTGACGGGTATGACCCAAGGGATGTTAGCCTCGAGCTATGTCTGCGTGGCTGGCTCTGTCTTTTAGATCACTCTTGTGTCTGGTAGCCAAGATGGTGGTGTTCGCCTCTGTAAGTGCTGGACAGTCTACAGGGCAAACAGCCCCCTGGCTGGCTTGGCACACAGACGGCCCTACAAGCTGCCCAGGACCTGTGTGTAGGCAAAAGCCTGCCAGGCTTAGACCCAAGTGATGTTAGCCTCGGGCTATGTCTGCTAGCTGGCTTTGTTAGATCTCTCTGGCATCCGGTAGCCAAGATGGTGGTGCCAGCCCCTGCTAGTGGTGGGCAGACTGCAGGGCAAATGATTTCCTTGCCTGGTTGGCACACAGATGGCCCACCGAGCTGCCCAGGGCCTGAGTGCAGGTAAAAGCCTGCCAGGTTTAGACCCAAGCAATGTTAGCCTTGGACTATGTCTCCGTACCTGGCTCTGTCAGTTCTCTCTGGTGTCCGGGAGCAAAGATGGCGGAGTGCCTCTTGTAACTGCCTGGCAGGAGGCAGAGGTCTAATGGAGTGTCAGTGTGGCAAAAAGCACTGTAACCTCTTCGCATCCAGCCCGGTTGGTCAGCGGTGGCCAGTGGTAGTGGGCATAGGACCTGTCTGGTTCCTGTCGCCTTGGTTCCACTGGTGGTGGCCCTCTCTGCTGGAGGCGCTGCTGCTGCAGCTGCCTCTCGCCACCACCACTGCTGGAGAGTCTAACATTTTTTAAAAATAGTTTGGTGGAAGAACAGAAAAATGATTAAGTGATATGCAGGGGGTATAAGAACTATTAAAAATTGTTAACCACTTGCAATTTCTCTCCTCAGTAATCAAGTGTTCCTTGGTAGTTTGTAAAAAGTGATGCTGAAACTGATTTATAATTCATTCGACCCAATTAAAGTAATTTCCCCAAAGGTATTTTTGTTTTTGATCAATAGTATAAACAGTTGCTGTTTATGATACTCAGAAAATAAATTTAGGTTAATAAAAGGTAGTCTTGGCCAATTATCATATACTGAAGTTACAAAAAATCCAATTCAGGAGAAAAATGGTTCCAAAGTTAAAATGAGTAAAACCATTACTACTACTAACAATGGAACTTTGTACTTAAAAAAATGAACACCCAGCTGTGTGACTAGACCATAATCAACTCAGTGACCTGGATAAAATTGTTTAAAATTTTGGGAGCTTAGGGACTGGAGAAATGGTTCAGTGGCTAAAAGCACTTATCAGTTTTATAGATGATGTAGGTTTGGTTTCCAGTACTGATATTGTCTATAACTCAAGGTCTTTGAGGTATGACTCCCTCTTCTGACCTCTGTAGGCACCAGGCACGTGTGTAGTACACAGACACAAGTACAAGGGAGACACCCATATACATAACATTGATGGAGGAAAGAGGAGGGCTCACAGGAAAAGGCACGTGAATTTCCCTCGGAAGAGAAAATAGAATTGATATTTTGGGTGAATTGGGAGCAAGTGGGCAGGAGTAGTCGGGATCAGGTTGAAGGGATATAGGATGAAGCAAGAGGAAGTGGAGAAAGACAGTTGTCATTGATGGTTATTTGAGGGGCAGTGGAAGCTTAGTGCAGTGAAAAGTTCCTGGCATCTATGAGGGTGATCTTAGTGAGGACTTCTACTAATGGGGGTTATGGAGCCTGAGCTGGCCATCTCTTGTAGCCAGACAAGTCTTCCAGTGTCAGGACTTGTAGGGGCTGGTTGTGATGCTCTGATCAGGGATGAAAGTTGAAGGTCCTGTTCCCAGTTTGTTCTTCCCCTCCCCCACCAGACAGGGTTTCTCTGTGTAGTCTTGGCTGTCCTGGAACTTACTCTGTAGACCAGGCTGGCCTCGAACTCAGAAATCTGCCTGCCTCGGCCTCCCAGAGTGCTGGGATTACAGGCATGCACCACCACCACATGACTCCCAGTTTGTTCTTGATTGACCAATATAGATGCTAGTGGCCAGTGGTTGGGCAGAAGAGAGGGGACTTCTAATTTCCTGAAGGTAGGCTAGCAGATGTTGGAGAGATTTCCCCATGCTTTAGAGGGAGAAAGAGCCACCAGCCATGTAAAATCTTGGATAGAATGACTGCTTACCCAACTGGGCCTGGGGTAGCAGACAGGAGATTAGAAACGCCACTAAGATGAGGGCAGATTTAGGGTGCTGAGCTAGGACTAAAGGTAACTGAGCAACTGAAGTTGAGGGCAGATTCAGAGGTGTTGAGCTGGAAGTGAAAAGGGAGTGATAGCTGAGGAAAGATAAGAAGAGCCCAGGCAGTGAGCTAAAGCATATAAAACATAAGCTAGTGTGTGTGTGTGTGTGTGTGTGTGTGTGTTTCATCAGCAGATCTAAGGGAACCAGGATGGTTCTAAGAGAACCAGTAGCTTGGTCTGCCTGATGCTTAATGTGGGGTAGCAGAAACTATATACTACAAGGACTGGATTGCATTCAGTTGAGCTGTTGACTGAGGAGCTCCCATGGGGATTCTCCCCAAACCCAGGTTGATGTTAGAATGGTTATCCACAAACAGAAAGCAGGAACAGCTCAAGAACATAGAGAGGTCAAGCTGGTACCTGCATGGAGCCTTCACCTCTACATTCTAGTTATCTTTGCTATGGAAAGGTACTCTGAAGGCTACAGAAAGAGAAATTTGGATACCAACTAAGCTGCAAAACCTTCTACCTACAATATGTCCTGCCTGTAAGATGTGCTGAGACAATTGTGGCATAGAACTTGTGGTAGTGGCCAATCAATGTTAGATTTAATTTGAAGCCCATTCCATGAAAGGGACCCCATGTGTGACACTGCCTGGATGGGCTGATTTGTAATTCATACACACCAACTAAAATAATTCTCCTGAAAGGTATTTTTCTTTTTGATCAACACAGTCTAAACAGGTGCTATATATGCTAGAAAATAAATTTATATTAATAGAAGGTAGCCTTTGTCAATTCGCATGTATAGAGGTTTACACAAAATCCAATTCAGAAGAAAAATGGTTCCAATGTTAAAATGAGTAAAACCACTAATAATAATAATTACAAAACTCTGTACTTACATTTGTGTGTAGACAGAGATTGGATAGCTCAGAGACCTGGGGTTGAAGCAAACAAAATTGGTCTAAAAATTAAAATCAATGAAATGATTCTTAATGATATTCTGCTATATTCATAGATAGATGCCTTGTCTAGTCACTATCAAAGAGGCTTCTTCTGGCAGCAGATGGCCTTGGGTGCAGAGACCCAGAGATAGAAACGTTAGGCAGAGAGAGTTTAATTGGAGGTCTATACTGGCCCCCTCCCCTCAGAGCTGAGAGAATCCTATGGAAGAGGGTATGGAAAGACTGTAGGAATCAGAAGGGATGAAGCACATCAGAGAACATGACCCATTGAATCAACTAAGCAGGACACATATGGGCTCACAGAGATGGAGATTGCAAGCATGGGACCTGAAAATTCTGCACCAGACTCTGCATATATGTTGTGGTAATCCTTGGTGTTTTTGTGGGACTCCTAACTGGAGGAGTATGTGTGTGTGTGTGTGTGTGTGTGTGAGAGAGAGAGAGAGAGAGAGAGAGAGAGAGAGAGAGAGAGAGAGAGAGAGAGAGAGAGAGAGAGAGAAAGAGAGAGAGTTTTTGGCCTCCTCTTGGGATTCTTTTCCTCCTGTTGGATTATCTTGTTCAGCCTCAGTGTGAGGGCTTTGCCTTGTCTTATTATATCTTGTTTTTCTTGTCTGGCTGCCATCTTTTTGAGACCTGCTCTTTTCTGAAGACCAAAGGGAGGGGGAATGGATCTTGGGGAGAGGCCAAGAGAGCTGTGTGAAGATCTGGGAAGAGTAAAGGAAGTAGACACTATTCAGATGTACTGAATGAGAGAAAAATCCATTTTCATTAAAAAGTCTAAAAGAATAATCTAAAAACTTTTGGGGATCAGTTTAACTTTGTAACCTGAGAGAGAATTGTTAGTATTACTGTAAATTTTTATAAAAAACAACCAAAACCAAAGCCTAAACTAACCTGTATTTGAACCAAAACTTCCATGTTGGCATAATTTTTTTTTTACTATTTTGTTGGAGTTTTATATCTTTCACTCTCCTTTCCAACCCAATCCCTTCCAATTCCCTGACACTAGATAGGAGAAAAAAGTTGAGATGGGACAGAGGATGTAAACCTCATTCAGCCAGCAAGATAGACTACTTCCTATTGATTAGGGGCATTGGGCTGTCTTGTGGCCTCTTCAATCTTCATCTTTAGGATATCATCAACTTCTTCTCATCTCTTTGCTCAGGAATACTTGACAAACTGTAAAAATAACAATCAGGAACAGCAGCCTCCTCAGCCCCCCTTGGGACTCTCCCATTGATATACTCTCCAGAGCCCTTCAACTACCTAGAGCTGGAAAAGATCACACCCCTGCTAGTGCATGAGGCAAATCATAATCCTCTCCTGTGAAGCAGCCTCTTATTCCATACATGGGATTTTAAAAACATATTCACATAACATAACTGGGTTTTTAAGATACCAAAATTCTCACTATATTCCCAGGACATATTTGAATATTTTAAAATTAAAAGGAGCCATTAGTACAAAATATGCATACTAGGTGATGGACACAGAGGAACAATCTTTGTCTTGGATTCATCTCATGTATCAATATAGCACTAAGCTGTTACTTATCTTGGTTCAAAAATTTTAGAGGGTCAGTACTGAGAACTTAGGAACAATCAAGGTTTTCTTTGTAAAGTCTACTCTATTCTTACTCATGAGGCCCTTCACACTGCTTTTCCATAGATACTGAATATATATGATGAGACTTCCACATGTGCATTTGTAAATCACTGTAAATTCCTCCACAAAATTTAGTCTTTGTGAAACTTATTGCTGAACAAGCCTGAACAAAAAAGTGTATAGCCTTCAAAGGATTTGGCTACCTTCTCTGACTACTTTCCTTGCTCACTAAGGAAATTAATAACTAAATTCCTACTTTATTCAAATTGTAAATCCTATATATTGAAAAATGCCATTATAGATAATTAAAACCTTACATACAAAATACTAGACTACTGGGGGACTTCTAGGCAAGAAGGAAAACTTGTTAAAAGTTGTAACTCACATTTTTCTAGGTAAGCTATGGGGACTTCATGTTCCCATACTACAATATGAGGCTAAGAAATTCTAAGTCTTCAATAAAAGTTTCCTTAATTGCTGAATCAGTTGGCTGAATAGTTACTTTCTTGAGTAACAATATTCTCAAATGACCCATTGGCCTAATTTAGCAACTATATCTACCTACCAAAATTTGTATCATCATCATTAAATGTAAAGTTCATTCAATTTAATATTAAATGAGATGATTCTAACATCCTCAGGAGACTTCTATAAAGCTTGTGACAATTTTTATTCTGTCTCTATGACAGCATCATGAAAAATATTAGATTTGTTGCAAACTAAGATTGGTAAAGTAGCTGGATATTTTATAAATGCATTTACTAAGAAAAATTTTTCCTTTTATAAGACATTTTGGAAGTGCAAATGATATTCATTTCCATTTTCATGCAATTCTTTCAGATATTTTGGCATGCCATTTTGTCTTTGCTCACGATTTTTAGGACTTCTCCATTAAATTTTCAAGCAATGAATCAGCTTCTATTTGGAGAGCCAGATATTTGGCAAATTGATTTGCAACATACTGAGCTGCTTCTATTAAATTCAACAAATATTTCTTGAGTGCCTGTGATATGCCAGCCTTGGCTCTGATCAGACCATGAGAACAAGACAGACAGGTCCTGATTTCTCATTTTCCGTTTCAGTAGAGGAGATCTATAATAAACAAAAGGTGACAGTGTTATGAAGAAAATAGAACAGGATGTCAGAATAGGCAGGGTTGTAAAGCTGGGGCAGGGGATTGCTATGTTAGAGGAAATGTCTAAGGAATAAGGATACTGAGCTCAGGGCATTGACTTTTGGGACTGAGTAATTCTGAGCCACAGGACTGTGTAATATTGATGGAGTGATAGGAGAACCACAAAGCAATGGCCGAAGACCATATTCACTTATTGTGGTATTGTGGTTAAGGTTTGCCCAACAAAAACGTGTCTCCTTACATTGTGGGGTGCTGCATTTACCATATCATTGATATAAACAAAATCTATATGTGGGCATGTTAGTTTCCATCTTCTACCATATGAATGATAAAATTGACTATATTGAATGATCACAGGAGCACTATGAAGAGAAATATATGTATAGTGATCTTCATCCATCATTAAGTTCATTTTCTGCAATTTCAGTTTCCAGTGGTCCACCGGAGAGACCCCATCCAAATGACTTTTCTTCTACAGGTTGTTATAATCATTCTATTTTAATGCTGGCTATTGATACTGTTTTTTTGCACCTGTGTTATGAATGAAACAGTATTATAGATGTGTATATAAAGATAAAAGAAAGCATATATATGTATATATACAGTTTCATATATATGACTTTGAACTGCTTGTGGTATCATCGGACGGTCCTGGAACACACCCTTAGTATATAAGAGTGAAATTGCTATTTAAATAAAATAATTCACCCAGGAATCTTGCAAAAATATTTCCATAATACATTTTCATTCATACAATTTTAAATTGCTGTAGTAGCATTTGTGCTTGATTAATGAGGTCATTTACTTCAAAGCCTGCTTCAAACTGTGACATTTTTGAAGACAATGTATCTTAAAGAACCTTCAAAGAAAAGTTCATCCACATTGTTTCATTCTTGTGCTAATTTTTATCATAACAGAAACATTGAAGGAGAGCAATTCTATATGACTAACATAGGTAATTTTAAATATTTTATAATTATTTTATATTTTTATACAATTTATTCCAGCTCCTATAGAATGAATTTAAAAACAAAATATGAGAAATATGTCATATACTCATTTTGACTGTATAGTGGAGGCTAAACAATCATGATATTTAAGATTTTTTAAATTGGATATTTTATTTATTTACATTTCAAATGTTATCCTCTTTCCCAGTTTCCCCTCTGCAAACCCCCAGCCCATTCCCCCTTACCCTGCTTATATGAGGGTGTTCCCCCACCCACCTATCTACTCCCATGTCACCACCCTAGCATTCCTCTACACTGGGGTATCAAGCCTATACAGGACCAACGGCTTCCCCTCCCATTGATGCCAGATAGGTTACCTTCAGTTCCTTCACTCCTTGCTCTAACTCCTCCATTTGGGTTCCTTTGCTCAGTCTAATGGTTGGCTTTGAGCATCTGAACATCCGCAACTGTATTGGCCAGGATCTGGAAGAACCTCCCAGGAGACAGCTGTATCAGGCTCCTGTCAGCAAGCACTTCATGGCATTAGCAATAGTGTCTGGGTTTGGTGTCTGAATGTGGGATGGACCCCCCAGGTGGGCAGTTTCTGGATGATCTTTCCTTCAGTCTCTGCTTCACTTATTGTCCATGTATTTCTTTTAGGCAGGAGCAATTCTGGGTTAAAATTTTAGAGATGGGTGACTGGCCCCATCCCTTTACCAGGGAGCCAGGCCTAAATTCTGGATCATATGGACTCGACAGGTTCTCCCTCCCCTTTGTTGGGTATTTCAGCTAAAATCATCCCTGTGCGGTCCAGGGAGGCTCTTGCTTTCCTGGTATCTGGAATTTTCTGCTTGCTACCCCAAGTTCCCCAGCCCCCATTGCTACACACCCCTGTTCAATTTCCTGACCCTCTGTACATATCCTCCATGTCCTCCCATACCTGATTCTGCCCCTCTCTTTTCCTTCCCCCTGTTCTCTTCTTCTCAGGTCCCTCAGAACATCTACTTCCCTTGATTATTTTGTTCCCCTTATACTTTGTTCTTCCTTCCTCTTGAGTTTCACATGGTCTGTGAGTTGAATCATGGGTATTCCACTCTCTTTGTCCAATATCCACTTATTAGTCAGTACATGCCATGTGTGGTCTTTTATCACTGAGTTACCTCACTCAGGATGATATTTTATAGATCCATTCATTTGCCTGCGAATTTCATGAAGTCATTGTTTTTAATAGCTGAGTAATACTCCTTTGTGTAAATGTACCACATTTTTTGTATCCATTCCTTTGTTGAGGGACAACTGAGTTGTTTCCATCATCTGGCTATTATAAATATGTTGAAGCATCTTCTGGGTATATGCCCAGGAGTAGTATAGCTGAGTCCTCAGGGAGTACTATGTCCAATTTTCTGAGGAACCACCAGACTGATTTCCAGAGTGCAGGCTTGCAATCCCACCACCAATGGAGGAGTGTTCCTCTTTCTCCACATCCTGGCCAGCATCTGCTGTCGCCTGAGTGTTTGATCATAGCCATTCCGACTGGTATGAGGTAGAATCTCAGGGTCATTTTGATTTACATTTCCCTGATGACTAAGGGTGTTGAATATTTCTTTACGTGCTTCTCAGCCATTCGAGTTGCCTTAGTTGAAAATTCTCTGTTTAGCTCTATTCCCCATTTTTTAATAGGGTTATTTGATTCTCTGGAATCTAATTTCTTGAGTTCTTTGTATCTATGGGATATAGGATTGGTAAAGATCTTTTCCCAGTCTGTTGGTTGCTGTTTTGTCCTATTGATGATGTCTTTTTCCTTACAGAAGCTTTGTAATTTTATGACGTACCATTTGTGCATCCTTTATCTTAGGGCATAAGCCATTGGTTTTCTGGTCAGGAAATTTTCCCCTGTGTCCATGTGTTCAAGTCTTTCCCCCACTTTCTCTTCTATTAGATTCAGTGTGTCTGGTTTTATGTGGAGGTCCTTGATCCACTTGTACTTGAGCTATGTACAGGGAGATAATGTGTCGATTTGCATTTTTCTGCATGTTGAACCAGCATTATTTGTTAAAAATTCTGTCTTTTTCCACTAGATGGTTGTAGCTTCTTTTTCAAAGATAAAGTAACCATAGGTGTGTGGGTTCATTTCTGGGCCTTCAATTCTATTGCAATGATCTACCTGCCTGTCTCTGTACCAATACCATGAAGTTTTTGTCACTATTCCTCTGTAGTACTGCTTGAGGTCAGGGATTGTGATTCCCCCAGATGTTCTTTTATTGTTGAGAACATTTTTCACTATCTTGGGATTTTTGTTATTCCAAATGAATTTGAGAATCACTCTTTCTAACTCTATGAAGAATAGAGTTGGAATTTTGATGGGGATTTCAATGAATCTATAGATTCCTTTCAGTAAGTTGGCCATTTGTACTATATTAATCCTGCCAATCCATGAGCATAGGTCTTTCCATCTTCTGAGGTCTTATTTGATTTCTTTCTTCAGAGACTTGAAATTCTTGTCATACAGATATTTTACTTATTTGGTTAGAGTCACACCAAGATATTTTATATTGTTTGTGTCTATTGTGAAGGGTGCCATTTCCATAATTTCTTTTTCAGCCTCTTTACCTTTGAGTAAAGGAAGGCTATTGATTTGCTTGAGTTGATTTTATATCCAGCCACTTTGCTGAAGTTTTTTTTTTTTTTTTTTTTTTTTTTTTTTAATCAGGTTTAGGAGTTCTTTGGTGGGATTTTTGGGATCACTTAAGTATACTATCATATCATCGGCAAATAGTGATACTTTGCCTTCTTCCTTTCCAATTTGAATCCCTTTGACCTCCTTTTGTTGTCTAATTTCTCTGGCTAGGATTTTGAGTACTATATTGAACAGGTAGGGAGAGAGTGGACAGCCTTGTCTAATCCCTGATTTCAGTGGGATTGCTTCAAGTTTCTCTCCATTTAGTTTGATGGTGGCTACTGGTTTGCTGTATAATGATTTTACTATGTTTAGGCATGGGCCTTGAATTCCTGATCTCTCCAAGCCTTTTATCATGAAAAGGTGTTGGATTTTGTCAAATGCTTTCTCAGCATCTAACGAAATGATCACATGTTTTTTCTTTGATTTTGTTTATATAGTGGATTACATTGATCAATTTCTGTATATTGAACTATCCCTGCATCCCTGGGATGAAGCCTACTTGATTATTATGGATGATCATTTGGATGTCTTCTTGAATTCAGTTGGCTAGATTTTATTGAGTATTTTTGCATTGATATTCGTAAGAGAAATTGGTCTAATGTTCTCTTTCTTTGTTGGGTCTTTGTGTGATTTGGGTATCAGAGTAATTGTGGCTTCATAAAATGAATTGGGTAGTATTCCATCTGTTTCTATTTTGTGGAATAGTTTGAAGATTATTGGTATTAGGTCTTCTTTGAAGGTCTGATAGAACTCGGCTTTTAACCCATCTGGTCCTGGGATCTTTTTGTTTGGGAGATTATTAATGACTGCTTCTATTTCTTTAGGGGTTATGGGATTGTTGAGATCGTTTATCTGATTCTAATTTAACTTTGGTACCTGATTCATTCTAGAAAATTGCACATTTTCTCTAGATTTTACATTTTTGTTGAGTATAGGCTGTTGTAGTAGGATCTGATGATTTTTTGGATTTCCTCAGTATCTGTTGTTACGCCTCCCTTTTCATTTCTGATTTTGCTGATTTGGGTACTGTCTCTGTGCCCTCTGATTAGTCTGGCTAAGGGTTTATCTATCTTGTTGTTTTTTCAAAGAACCAGCTTCTGGTTTGGTTGATTATTTGTATAGTTCTTTTTGTTTCTACTTGGTTGATTTCAGCCCCGAATTTGATTATTTCATGTCCTCTACTCCTCTTGAGTGTATTTGCTTCTTTTTCTTCTAGAGCCTTCAGCTGTGCTGTTAAGCTGCTAGTGTATGCTCTTTCCAGTTTCTTTTTGGAGACACTCAGGTCTACGAGTTTTCCTCTTAGCAGTGCTTTCATTGTGTCCCATAAGTTTGGGTATGTTGTACCTTCATTTTCATTAAATTCTAAAATGTCTTTAATTTCTTTCTTTTTTCTTTTTTGACCAAGTTATTATTGAGTAGAATGTTCGGTTTCCATGTGTATGTGGACTTTCTGTGGTTTTTGTTGTTATTGAAGACCAGCATTAATTTGTGGTGATCTGATAGGGTGCATGGGATTATTAAAATCTTCTTATATCTACTGAGGTCTGTTTTGTGACTGAGTATACGGTTAATTTTGGATAAGGTATCATGAGATACTGAGAAGAAGGTATATATATATATATATATATATATGTGTGTGTGTGTGTGTGTGTGTGTGTGTGTGTGTGTGTGTGTGTGTGTTTTAGGATAAAATATTCTATAGATATATGTTAAATCCATTTGGTTAATAACTTCTGTTAATTTCACTGTTTCTCTGTTTAGGTTGTGTTTCCCTGATCTGTCCTTTGATGAGAGTGGGGTGTTGAAGTCTCCCAATATTATTGTATAGAGTGCAATGTGTGCTTGAACTTTAGTAAAGTTTCTTTTATGAATCTGGATACCCTTGTATTTGGAGCATATATGTTCAGAATTGAGAGTTCATCGTGGTAGATTTTTCTTTTGATGAGTATGAAGTGTCCTTCCTTAACTTTTTTGATTTCTTTAGGTTGAAAGTCAATTTTATTTGATATTAGAATGGCTACACCAGCTTGTTTTTTGGGACCATTTGCTTGGAAAATTGTTTTCCAGCCTTTTACTCTGAGGTAGTGTCTGTCTTTGTGCCTGAGGTTTTCCTGTATGCAGCAAAATGTTTGTTCCTGCTTATGTATCCAGTCTGTTACTCTATGGATTTTTATTGGAAAATGGAGTCCATTGATTTTAAGAGATAATAAGGAGAAGTGATTGTTGCTTCCTGTTACTTTTGTTATTAGAAGTGGAGTTATGTTTGTGTGTCTCTCTCCTTTTTGTTTTGTTAAAAGACAATTTCTTTTTTTTCTTAGTGTGTAGTTTCCCTTCTTTTGCTGTTGATTTCTATTCATTATACTTTGGAGGGCTGGGTTTGTGGAAGGATACTATGTAAATTTGTTTTTGTCAGGGAATACATTCGTTTCTCCATCTATGGTAATTGAGAGTTTTGTTGGGTATAGTAGCCTGGATTGGCTTTTGTGTTCTCTTCAGGTTTGCATGACACCTGCCTGTGATCTAGCTTTTATAGTCTCTGATGGGAACTCTGGTGTAATTCTGATAGGTCTGCCTTTATATGTTACTTGACCTTTATGCCTTACTGCTTTTAATATTCTTTCCTTGTTTAGCACATTTGGTGTTTTAATTATTATGTGATGGGAGGAATTTCTTTTCTGGTCTAAACTATTTGGAGTTCTCTAGGATTCCTGTATGTTCATGGGCATCTGTTTCTTTAGGTTAGGAAAGTTTTCTTCTATAACTTTGTTGAAGACATTACTCGACCTTTACGTTGGAAATCTTCACTCTCTTCTATGCCTATAATCCTTAGGTTTGGTCTTCTCATTTTGTCCTGGATTTTCTGGATGTTCTGGGTTAGGCACTTTTTGCATTTTTCATTTTCTTTGACTATTGTTTTAATGCTTTCTATGGTATCTTCTGCATCTGAGATTTTCTCTTCTATCTCTTGTATTCTGCCGATGATATATGTATCTATCCCTCTTGACTTCTTTCCTAGGTTTTCTATGTCCAGAGTTGTTTCTCTTTATGATTTCTTTATGGTTTCTACCTCCATTTTTAGATCCTGGATGGTTTTGTTCAATTCCTTCATCTGTTTTGTTGTGCTTTCCTGTAGTTCTTTAAGGGTCTCTCCCTGTTTACTTGTGTTCTTCTGTATTTCTTTAAGGAGATTATTTATGTCCTTCTTGAAGCCCTCTATCAGCATTATGAGCTTTGATTTTAAATCCAAATCTTGCTTTTTCCAGTGTGTTGGCATATCCAGGACTTGCTGTTGTGGGAGAATTGCATTTGGATGGTGCCATGTTGCCTCAATTTGTGTTCGTAACTCTCCTAAGTTTGCCTTTCACCATTTGGTTATCTCTGGTGTTAGTTGATCCTGCTGTCTCTAGTGGGTGCTCAGCCCTCCTGTGGCTCTGCAAGCTTTTCTCAGTAACCCTGGGTGACCTGCTTTCCCCTGGCAGAGAGTGCGGTGGCACTTCCCAGCTCCTCATTGCAGGTAGAGCCTGAATGGACTCTGTCCCAGCTGCTGTGCCACGCCTTTGTTCCCTGTGCTCTTGATTAAACCTGCCAGCTCAGTCACTGGAGAGAAGATGCAGACAGCCTGACCTCCAACTCAAGAGTCAACTCACTCCCTGCAGAGAGGTACTCCCCTGGCAGGATAGGTGCACAGAGGACAGTAGAGCCACCCAGCCTCTGAGCTTGGATAGACCCAGCTGTTCTGCTGCTCTTGATCTGTACCTCATGGCTGTATCAGCCGGCTTGGTCACCAGCAACTATCAACTTCTGATAGCTCCTCAGTTACTGAAGTCTAGAAACCATCTGCCCTATCAATTCCCCATTTAGTTGCCTTGATCTTGAATAAGTCTTGTGCAGATAACCACAGCTTGCGTGAGGTTGTGAATACAATAGCCACATCATGACTACTTGACAAAATTACTCTCCATCTTGAAGAGTTTATATTCTTTCCTGCTCTACTTCCTTGTTGTTCTTTCATAAGTCTTGATTGCAATGATGGTGAAAGGGTGGTGGTTTTAAGGCTGAACACTTAGTCTCTTGTCTTAGCATAGAGAACTTTGCAGCTCTCTATTGACTGCCATCCACCTCTAAGAGAAGCTTCCCTCACCAATGTTGAGAACAGAACAAGTCTATAGATATACATATTTAGATAGCAATTTCATGGCATGACCATTTAGCAAAGTAATAATAGCAGACACACTTTGCTTAGCAGGTTGGAAGCACAGCATGAAGTGTCCAAGGCCGGGTAAGGCCACTGATGTCTTGTTTCTCAGAAGCCTACACAGCATCTTCCAGAACTGTGAAAGATAGCCATTGGGGAGGAATTTTTTCAGGTCTGAATGATAATGTGCTCTCTATGTCCTGCAACCAAAATGAGTATTCTGATCAACAAAAGAGAAACTTATCATATAGTTATAATGGGTAGCCAAGGACCGTGACAATAGTCTGTGTGGGTTCAGAGACCTCTGGGTCTCCTTGACCAATTACACATAGGAAGACATCTTGTACTACAATTCTTATTTAATAACTGTGAGAATAACTTTGGCCACTTATGAAGAATAATTCCATTTGAGCTCTTTTTTTTAAGTTGCATTTTGAAATTAATTTACTAACCTTTGAGTTTTCATAGGCTTTTCCACAGTCTTACTTTTAATTTACTTACCCATTAACCCCACCTGTCCTCTATCTGTTTGAACACATTCCTGCTTAATCCATTGGCCCTAAATATCCCCATTGTTCTATCATTTGTTATGTGGGCTATTGCAGGATAACAAACTGTGGAAAACCAAACTTTCAACAGCTCTCACCTTGAGAGTCCACTGACCTTGCTGTTTACAGCTGAACCACCCACTTCTTCACACGAGGCTGATCAACTGGTTCTTATCCTGGCTGAACACCTGGAGTTGTCTAGGCAGAACCAGCATTCCAGAAAGGCTGCTAGATGCCACAGCCAGCATCTGCCCTGATAACCTTTCCTCTTTCTGTGCCTTTAGCATTCCTCTCAGCCCCTCCATACTTCCTCTTACAGTGTATTCAAAACCAGACGTTGAGCTTTTCATTAAAGAGGCCTTGACAAGACACCCCTTTTTGCTTGGCACTGCTTTTCTTTCCTGCCTGTTTCTCTTTCAGGCTGAACCTCCTCGACTACCCAAATAACTAGGTCCTGCGGGACAGGATAGACTATTATCCCTACATTAATATTTTTCAGCTTGGTTGGGAGATAGCAGGATTCCATATGGCTTTTTATACCCTGTAATTTTATTTAACCTTCCTCTTTACCTCATACCCCCACTTCATTGTTTCCATACTCTTACACTCTCCACTGCTGCTCCATTGGTCTTCCTCACTTCTTTTTAAAAAATTATTATCATATACTTATAATTTACTATTACCCTTCCCTAATGTGTTTCCTATAAGATGGCTCCATTTTTGGTTTCCTGACTTCTTCTTCTGCTCCAAGTTAAACATGTGAAACTAAAGATTGGGAATTATGTTCAATGTTTCTGCACATGAAAAAAACATCAGGCAGTTGAGTTTCTGGGCCTGGGTTATCTCACTGAGTATAATTTTTCCAGTCCCATCCATTTACCTACACATTTTAATTATATATATATAAAACAATTATAATTATATTATATATAATTATATATTATATTATTATATTATTATATATTATATATAATTATATATTATATTATACTATTATACTGATATATATATGATATATAATCATATGTATTATATATAATTACATATGTGTTATATTATTATGATTATATATTATATAATATTATATATATATATATATATATATATATATATATATATATATATATATATATATTACAACTGAGTAGTACTCCATTGAGTATGTGTACAAGATTTTAAGTTTTAAGTAATTTTTGAGGCTATACTAAATTTCCCTGGGAAAGACTATTTTTTCCAGCTTTCTGTTTTATTTGGTTGCCTGTAATTCTTGTCTGTGGTTGAGACTTCATGGGCTTTCCTCTTCCACATTAGCATGTCTGTTGGTATTATCCTTAGCTCACATTTGGGCAATCATGCTGGTGACACATTATAGGTATAGCTTCTTGCATTTCTGGAGATACACTCTCATGGAAAACTTCCATTGCTCTGGATTGTGGAATCTTTCCGTCCCTTCCATCCTTTCCTTCTTTTCTGTAATTCTCCCTAAATCAAAGGTGCAGGAGTTGTGCTGTAGATGCATCTATTTGGACAGTTTCCACAAGTCAGCATTTTGACTTGTATGGTTTTCTGTAATGTAATGTAATGTAATGTATGTAATGTAATGTAATGATGTGATGCAATGTAAATCTGTTACAAAGTAAAGCTTCTATTATGGGTGTGGAAACACTTATCTGTGGGTACAAGGATAAATATTTAGAATGTAGTTACCAATTACATTGGTTTAGTAAAGTGGTAGTTGTAAGGTTTTCAATATTCACATTTTCATTACCCCTTGCTTCTTGGCTAGGATTCCAGTACCAGGCATGATTTCCTTCTTGCTGCAAATGTTTTAAATTCAATTAGAAAGTATTGGTTACCACCAAGGCATATAAGTTAGTTATTGTGCTTTGCTGAAATGATGTGGTTCATAAGCATTATAGTAGAGTAGAAATATTGGTTTCCTTCTTCCTTTGGATACTTTCAAGGTATTTTTATGCTACAATTGAAGCTAGTCCTCAAGGAGGAGGCTTTCATATCAGACACAGCTTGGTCCTGTGGTCCTCTTGGTCCTGTGTCTAAACTATATGGTGTCTTCAGCAATGGGGACTTACTTCCCACCTCTGGGAGTCAACCAATTCTCCTACCAGGTGACATTGCACTGATATTTACTCAAATGTCCTTCTCCTACACCCAGAATGGTTCCTTTTTACTCTACTGGTCACTGCATTTATTCTAAAATATATGCTCATATCTGAAGATTTTGAGCTGGGGTCTCAGATGATAGAGGATGTATGACACTTTTCTGACTGAGTTTGTGCTATCTCATTCAATGCAATCTCTTCTAGTTCTCTCAATTTATCTGCAAATTTCATGATTTCATTTTTCTTTACAGTTGGATAGTCTTTGATAGCTTACCTATGCTACATTTTTGTTATCCATTCATAAATTGAAATCTCGAAGTTGCTTTTATTTGCCTTTCCCTAATTGCTAGTGATAATAAACATTTTTGAGATATTTCTTAGCCCTCTTATTATCTCATTTCCTTTTTATTTTTTCATATACTTTTGATCATGTTTTGTCCTCTACCAACTCCTCTCAGATCCTTTCCACCTTCCTCCCCACCCAAATTTATGTTCATTTTTACTCTCTTCCTTTAAAAAACAAAAGCATAAATAAAATAACAAAATCCCAATCTACCCCAAAAAATGCTTTAAAAAGCAAGACAAATAAGAAAAAAAGAGTCCATAAAAATCATGGAGCTAGTTTTGTGTTGACCTGTTGTGTGTAATTTTAAAAAAAAATTGCATGCTTGCTCTGACTAGGCTCTGGAACCAGCAACTGTCCACTGGCTAGTCAGCCCCCATGGCTATTTAACACTTTCTGAAGATCAGGGCTACTCTCTGAGAACAGCTTCACCCTGTAATCCTGTTCTTTCTTGCCTGATGCCAGCATTGGCCATCTCACCCAGCTCCTTTTAGCCAAGTATAAGGAAAATACTATAGACTTTTGTATCTTAAAACTAACCAGATAACTCAAAGGCTGGGTGAAGAATATCTTGTCCTATCCTCCTTGGCTATAAACTATCAGTGTCGCGAGAGACTTACATGTCTTGCAACTTCCTTTCTGCTTCTCAGTGTGGCCTGACTCCCAATCCTCTCTGTCCCTTTCTCTTCCTGTCTGACCCAGAAATCCCACCTCTATATCTTCACTAGTGATAAGCTTCTGCCGTCTTTATTTACCCAATCAAACAATTAGAGAATATCCCCCCTAAATGACCAACTACTCTTTGGATTGGGACCTGTCTCTGGATGTGATTGACATACCAGTGACACTTCAATAAAGTAAAATTAATTTTTTTCTTTTGGCAAACTGGTACCAATTACAAATGACTTCATGGTCCTACTTCTAGATAGGAACCCATGTCCACTTCCCCATCTGGATTGAAACTGTGTAGGTCTTATGTATTCTATTACAGTGTCTGTGAGTTCATATATGCATCAGTCTTGTTCAGTCTAGAAGGTAGAAGGCACTATTTTATTGGAATCTTCCATCCCTTCTGCCTCTTATAATCTTTCCACCTCCTCTCCTAGGTCACTAACAGCTGTTGGAAGGGATTTGATGAAGAAACACCATTTACGACTGAATGCTCACAAGTCTTCCATTCTCTGTACACTGTCCAGTTGTGAGTCTCTGTGTTAGTTCCCTTCTAAGTAAACTCAGATGAGGGTTGACCAAGGATCTGATCAATGTGTATAACAGCATGTTATTGGGAGTCATTTTATTGCTATGTATGTTTAGCAGAATAATAGTATTGAGCCCATTGAGCGTATGAGTTAAAGCATTTTTCCTAATTTTTTTTCTGTAGCACTTTCAGGGTATCCGGTTAAGAGCCTTGGTTCATTTTTTTTTTTTTTGAAGGTGGCACTTTTTTTTTTATTATTCGATATAATTTATTTACATTTCAAATGATTTCCCCTTTTCTAGCCCCCCCACTCCCCGAAAGTCCCGCAAGCCCCCTTCTCTTCCCCTGTCCTCCCACCCACCCCTTCCCAATTCCCCGTTCTGGTTTTGCTGAATACTGTTTCACTGAGTCTTTCCAGAACCAGGGGCCACTCCTCCTTTCTTCTTGTACCTCATTTGATGTGTGGATTATGTTTTGGGTATTCCAGTTTTCTAGGTTAATATCCACTTATTAGTGAGTGCATACCATGATTCACCTTTTGAGTCTGGGTTACCTCACTTAGTATGATATTCTCTAGCTCCATCCATTTGCCTAAGAATTTCATGAATTCATTGTTTCTAATGGCTGAATAGTACTCCATTGTGTAGATATACCACATTTTTTGCATCCACTCTTCTGTTGAGGGATACCTGGGTTCTTTCCAGCATCTGGCAATTACAAATAGGGCTGCTATGAACATAGTAGAACATGTATCCTTATTACATCCTGGGGAGTCTTCTGGGTATATGCCCAGGAGTGGTATAGCAGGATCTTCTGGAAGTGAGGTGCCCAGTTTTCGGAGGAACCGCCAGACTGATTTCCAGAGTGGTTGTACCAATTTGCAACCCCACCAGCAGTGGAGGAGTGTTCCTCTTTCTCCACACCCTCTCCAACACCTGCTGTCTCCTGAATTTTTAATCTTAGCCATTCTGACTGGTATAAGATGAAATCTTAGGGTTGTTTTGATTTGCATTTCCCTAATGACTAATAAAGTTGAGCATTTTTTAAGATGCTTCTCCGCCATCCGAAGTTCTTCAGGTGAGAATTCTTTTTTTTTTTTTTATTCGATATAATTTAT
The DNA here is from genome assembly GCF_947179515.1 of Apodemus sylvaticus. NCBI lineage: Eukaryota > Metazoa > Chordata > Mammalia > Rodentia > Muridae > Apodemus > Apodemus sylvaticus. The sequence goes on from NC_067495.1 coordinate 34,799,709, forward strand.
TTACATTTCAAATGATTTCCACTTTTCTAGCCCCCCCCTCCCCGAAAGCCCCGTAAGCCCCCTTCTCTTCCCCTGTCCTCCCTCCCACCCCTTCCCAGTTCCCTGTTCTGGTTTTGCCAAATACTGTTTCACTGAGTCTTTCCAGAACCAGGGACCACTCCTGCTTTCTTCTTGTATCTCATTTGATGTGTGGATTATGTTTTGGGTATTCCAGTTTTCTAGGTTAATAACCACTTATTAGTGAGTGCATACCATGATTCACCTTTTGAGTCTGGGTTACCTCACTTAGTATGATGTTCACTAGCTCCATCCATTTGCCTAAGAATTTCATGAATTCATTGTTTCTAATGGCTGAATAGTACTCCATTGTGTAGATATACCACATTTTTTGTATCCACTCTTCTGTTGAGGGATACCTGGGTTCTTTCCAGCATCTGGCAATTATAAATAGGGCTGCTATGAACATAGTAGAGCATGTATCCTTATTACATGGTGGGGAATCCTCTGGGTATATGCCCAGGAGTGGTATAGCAGGATCTTCTGGAAGTGAGGTGCCCAGTTTTCGGAGGAACCGCCAGACTGCTTTCCAGAGTGGTTGTACCAATTTGCAACCCCACCAGCAGTGGAGGAGTGTTCCTCTTTCTCCGCACCCTCTCCAACACCTGCTGTCTCCTGAATTTTTAATCTTAGCCATTCTGACTGGTGTAAGATGAAATCTTAGGGTTGTTTTGATTTGCATTTCCCTAATGACTAATGAAGTTGAGCATTTTTTAAGATGCTTCTCCACCATCCGAAGTTCTTCAGGTGAGAATTCTTTGTTTAACTCTGTACCCCATTTTTTAATAGGGTTGTTCGGTTTTCTGGAGTCTAACTTATTGAGTTCTTTATATATACTGGATATTAGCCCTCTATCTGATGTAGGATTGGTGAAGATCTTTTCCCAATTTGTTGGTTGCCGATCTGTCCTCTTGATGGTGTCCTTTACCTTACAGAAACTCTGTAACCTTATGAGGTCCCATTTGTCAATTCTTGCTCTTAGAGCATACGCTATTGGTGTTCTGTTCAGAAACTTTCTCCCTGTACCGATGTCCTCAAGGGTCTACCCCAGTTTCTTTTCTATTAGCTTCAGAGTGTCTGGCTTTATGTGGAGGTCCTTGATCCATTTGGATTTGAGCTTAGTACAAGGAGACAAGGATGGATCAATTCGCATTCTTCTGCATGCTGACCTCCAGTTGAACCAGCACCATTTGTTGAAAAGGCTATCTTTTTTCCATTGGATGTTTTCAGCCTCTTTGTCGAGGATCAAGTGGCCATAGGTGTGTGGGTTCATTTCTGGATCTTCAATCCTGTTCCATTGATCCTCCTGCCTGTCACTGTACCAATACCATGCAGTTTTTAACACTATTGCTCTGTAGTATTGCTTGAGGTCAGGGATACTGATTCCCCCAGATTTTCTTTTGTTGCTGAGAATAGTTTTAGCTATCCTGGGTTTTTTGTTGTTCCAGATGAATTTGATAATTGCTCTTTCTAACTCTGTGAAGAATTGAATTGGGATTTTGATGGGTATTGCATTGAATCTGTATATTGCTTTTGGCAAAATGGCCATTTTAACTATATTGATTCTACCGATCCATGAGCATGGGAGGTTTTCCCATTTTTTGAGGTCTTCTTCCATTTCCTTCTTCAGAGTCTTGAAGTTCTTGTCATACAGATCTTTCGCATGTTTGGTAAGAGTCACCCCAAGATACTTTATACTGTTTGTGGCTATTGTGAAGGGGGTCATTTCCCTAATTTCTTTCTCAGCCTGCTTATCCTTTGAGTATAGGAAGGCCACTGATTTGCTTGAGTTGATTTTGTAACCTGCCACTTTGCTGAAGTTGTTTATCAGCTGTAGGAGCTCTCTAGTGGAGTTCTTTGGGTCACTTAGGTAGACGATCATGTCGTCTGCAAATAATGATAGTTTGACTTCCTCCTTTCCAATTTGTATCCCTTTGACCTCCTTATGTTGTCGAATTGCCCGAGCTAGTACCTCAAGTACAATATTGAAAAGATAAGGAGAAAGGGGGCAGCCTTGTCTGGTCCCTGATTTCAGTGGGATTGCTTCAAGTTTCTCTCCGTTTAGTTTGATGCTGGCTACCGGTTTGCTGTATATTGCTTTTACTATGTTTAGGTATGGGCCTTGAATTCCTGTTCTCTCCAAGACTTTAAGCATGAAAGGATGCTGAATTTTGTCAAATGCTTTTTCAGCATCCAATGAAATGACCATGTGGTTTTGTTCTTTGAGTTTGTTTATATAGTGGATTGTATTGATGGATTTCCGTATATTGAACCAACCCTGCATTCCCGGGATAAAGCCTACTTGATCATGGTGGATGATCGTTTTGATGTGTTCTTGGATTCGGTTGGCAAGAATTTTATTGAGTATTTTTGCATCGATGTTCATAAGGGAAATTGGTCTGAAGTTCTCTTTCTTTGTTGTATCTTTGTGTGGCTTTGGTATCAGCGTAATTGTGGCTTCGTAGAAGGAATTGGGTAGTGTTCCTTCTGTTTCTATTTTGTGGAATAGTTTGAAGAGTATTGGTGTTAACTCTTCTTTGAAGGTCTGGTAGAATTCTGCACTGAAACCATCTGGTCCTGTGCTTTTTTTGGTTGGAAGACTTTCTATGACTCCTTCTATTTCTTTAGGCATTATGGGACTGTTCAGATGGTCTAGTTGGTCCTGATTTAATTTTGGTATTTGGTATCTGTCAAGGAAATTGTCCATTTCCTCCAGATTCTCCAGTTGTGTTGAGTACAGGCTCTTGTAGTAGGATCTGATGATTTTTTGGATTTCCTCAGTTTCCGTTGTTATGTCTCCCTTTTCATTTCTAAGTTTGTTAATTTGGATACTTTCTCTGTGCCCTTTGGTCAGTCTGGCTAAGGGTTTATCTATCTTGTTGATTTTCTCAAAGAACCAGCTCCTGGTTTTGTTGATTTTTTGTATGGTTCTCTTTGTTTCTACTTGATTGATTTCGGCCCTGAGTTTGATGATTTCCTGCCTTCTACTCCTCCTGGGTGAAATAGCTTCTTTTTGTTCTAGGGCTTTCAGGTGTGTCATTAAGTTGGTAATGTATGCTCTCTCCATTTTCTTTTTGGAGGCACTCAGGGCTATGAGTTTTCCTCTTAGCACTGCTTTCATTGTGTCCCATAGATTTGGGTATGTTGTGTTTTCATTTTCATTGTGTTCTAAAAAGTCTTTAATTTCTTTCTTTATTTCTTCCTTGACCAAGGTATCATTGAGTAGAGTATTGTTCAATTTCCACGTGTATGTGGGTTTTCTGTTGTTTCTGTTGCTATTGAAGACCACTTTTATTCCATAGTGATCAGATAGGAGGCATGGGATTAGTTCGATCTTCTTATATTTGTTGAGGTCTGTCTTGTGACCAATTATATGGTCGATTTTGGAGAAGGTACCATGAGGTGCTGAAAAAAAGGTATATTCTTTTGTTTTAGGATAGAATGTTCTATATATATCAGTTAAATCTAATTGGTCCAAAGCTTCAATTAGTTTCATTGTGTCCTTGTTTAGTTTCTGTTTTCCTGATCGGTCCATTGAGGAAAGTGCAGTGTTGAAGTCACCCACAATTATTGTGTTAGGTGCAATGTGTGCTTTGAGTTTTAATAAAGTTTCTTTTATGAAAGAGGGTGCCCTTGCATTTGGAGCATAGATGTTCAGGATTGAGAGTTCTTCTTGTTGTATTTTTCCTTTGACCAGCAAGAAGTGTCCCTCAGAGTCTCTTTTGATGACTTTGGGTTGAAAGTCAATTTTATCTGATATTAAAATGGCTACTCCAGCTTGTTTCCTGAGACCATTTGCTTGTAAAATTGTCTTCCAGCCTTTTACTCTAAGGTAGTGTTTGTCTTTGACCCTGAGGTGTGTTTCCTGTAAGCAGCAAAATGTAGGGTCCTGTTTACGTATCCAGTCAGTTAGTCTGTGTCTTTTTATTGGGGCATTGAGTCCATTGATGTTAAGCGATATTAAGGAATAGTGATTGTTACTTCCTATCATTTTTGACGTTATTTTTTAAATTTGATTGCTTAACTTCTTTTGGGTTTGATGAAAGGTTACTATCTTGCTTTTTTCAGGGTGATGTTTCCCTCCTTGTATTGGTGTTGTCCTCCTATTATCCTTTTTAGGGCTGGGTTTGTGGATAGATATTGGGTGAACTTGGTTTTGTCGTGAAATATCTTAGTTTCTCCATCTATGGTGATTGAGAGTTTTGCTGGATATAGTAGTTTTGGTTGGCATTTGTGTTCTCTTAGAGTCTGCATGAGATCTGCCCAGGACCTTCTAGCCTTCATAGTCTCAGGTGAAAAGTCTGCTGTGATTCTGATAGGTCTTCCTTTATATGTTACTTGGCCTTTTTCTCTTACTGCCTTTAATATTCTTTCTTTGTTTAGAACATTTGGTGTTTTGATTATTATGTGACGGGAAGTATTTCTGTTCTGGTCCAGTCTGTTTGGAGTTCTGTAGGCTTCTTGTATATTCATGGGCATCTCTCTCTTTAGGTTAGGGAAGTTTTCTTCCATAATTTTATTGAAGATATTTGCTGGCCCTTTAAGTTGTAAATCTTCACTCTCATCTATGCCTATAATCCTTAGGTTCGGTCTTCTCATTGTGTCCTGGATTTCCTGGATATTTTGGGTTACAAGCTTTTTGCATTTTGCATTTTCTTTAACTGTTGAGTCCATGGTTTCTATGGAATCTTCAGCATCTGAGATTCTTTCTTCTATTTCTTGTATTCTGTTGTTGATATTTGCATCTCTGTCCCCTGATTTCTTCCCAAGGCTTTCTATCTCCAAAGTTGTCTCCTTTTGAGTTTTCTTAGTTGTTTCTACTTCTGTTTTTAGATCCTGGATGGTTTTGCTTAGCTCCTTCACTTGCTTGTTTGTGCTTTCCTGTAATTCTTTAAGAGATTTTTGTGTTTTTTCTTTCATGACCTCAGCCTGTTGACCAAAGTTTTCCTGTATTTCTTTAAGAGATTTTTGTGTTTCGTCTTTCCTGACCTCAGCCTGTTGACCAAAGTTCTCCTGTATTTCTTTAAGTGTTTTTTGCATTTTCTCCTTGTTGGCTTTTGTATTCTCCTGGATTTCTTTCAATGATTTTTGTGTTTCCCTTGCAAGGGCTTCTAACTTTTGATCCATTTTCTCCTGAATGTCCTTCATGTGTTCCTGTACCAGCATCATGACCAGTGATTTTAAATCCAAATCTTGTTTTACTGGTGTGATGGGGTATCCAGGACTTGCTGGTAGAGGAGAATTTGGTTCAGATGTTGCCATATTGCCTTGATTTCTGTTAGTGACGTTCCTGCGTTTGCCTTTTGCCATCTAGCTCTCACTGGTGTTACTTGGTCTTGTCAGTGCTGGACTCACCAGTGCAAGCTGCCCCTTCCCCATTGGCCTCTGGATTCACAGCTTACACTCTGCACTGCTTGTAGACAGGGTGCTGCTGCCCAGGCTGTTCAGATCCCGAAGCAGGCACCCGAAGGCTCATGCTGGGGCCTGCTGGATTTATTGGAGCACACCGACTTCTCCCAGCTGGCCGCCCGGAAGCCCCCACTAGCCTCTTGAGGGACCTGGAGATGTGGTGCTGCCGCCCAGGCTGATCTGGATCTGGAAGCAGAGAGAGTAGAGCTGAGGGCTTCCGCCTGAGGCCTTGCCCCAGATTGTGTCTGTGGACCAGATGGAGCCCGTGTGCACCCCCAGGGGGTGCTGACAGTGTATGCTGCTGAGACCTCCCCTGTTTTCCGCTCACTCTGCTGGGCAGCCGATCTGCCAACCGGGCTGGCACACACAAGGTTAGCCTGGCTGCCCAGTCCCTGAGTCCAGGCAAAAGCCTGGGAGGCCAAGGTCCGAGCAAAGTTCCCCTAGGGCTATGACTGTTAATTGGGTCCGCCAGGTGACTAGGATGGTGGGCGTGCGCGCCCGCGCTCCCTGAAAGCGCCGGGAGAGTCTGCTGTGCTAACAACCTCCTGGGCTGGTTGACTCACAGATGGCCCACCAAGCCGCCCAGTTCTTGTGGTCAGTCCTGTGCCTTTTGGGGCCTAGACCCCCGCTTTGTTAGCCTCAGGCTATGCCTGTTACAGGTCTGCCCGCCAGAGCTCTCTGTCATCCTGCAGGCAAAATGGCGGTGCGCACGCAGGCCTGGGCAAAAAACCTCCTGGCTGGGTTGGCACCCTGATGGCCCCCCGACCAGCCCAGGGCCTGGGTGCAGGCCAACGCCCGTCGGGCTCAGACCACCTTGGTGTTGGCCTCGGATTATGTTTGTGTACCTCAGTCTGTCCGATCCCTGGAGTCCGGAACCAAGATGGATGCACCTCTCCTGACTGGTGGGAGGCCGAGTTCTGAAGTGGCTTCCGTGCAGGAAAGGCGCCTCACAACTGCAGCTGCTTGCCGCCCGGCTGGTCAGCGAAGGTCAGTGGCCGTGGGCGCAGGGCCTAACTGGACCCTGTGTCGCCTTGGTTCCACTGCTGATGGCCCTTCAGCTGGACCAGCCACTGCTGCACTGCCGCCACTGCCCCCCGCCACCGCCGCCGGAGCACCCCATTTTTTAATAGGGTTATTTGGTTTTCTGGGGTCTAACTTCTTGAGTTCTTTGTATATATTGGACATTAGCCCTCTATCTGATGTAGGGTTGGGGAAGATCTTTCCCCAATTTTTTGGTTGCCAATTTGTCCTTTTGATGGTATCCTTTGGCTTATAGAAACTTTGTAATTGTATGAGGTCCCATTTGTCAATTCTTGATCTTAGAGCATACGCTATTGGTGTTCTGTTCAGGAACTTTCCCCCTGTACTGATGTCCTCAAGGGTCTTACCCAGTTACTTTTTTTTTTTTAAATTTTTTTTATTCGATATAATTTATTTACATTTCATATGATTTCCCCTTTTCTAGCCCCCCACTCCCCGAAAGTCCCGTAAGTCCCCTTCTCTTCCCCTGTCCTCCCACCCACCCCTTCCCACTTCCCCGTTCTTGTTTTGCCGAATACTGTTTCACTGAGTCTTTCCAGAACCAGGGGCCACTCCTCCTTTCTTCTTGTACCTCATTTGATGTGTGGATTATGTTTTGAGTATTCCAGTTTTCTAGGTTAATAACCACTTATTAGTGAGTGCATACCATGATTCACCTTTTGAGTCTGGGTTACCTCACTTAGTATGATGTTCTCTAGCTCCATCCATTTGCCTAAGAATTTCATGAATTCATTGTTTCTGATGGCTGAATAGTATTCCATTGTGTAGATATACCACATTTTTTGCATCCACTCTTCTGTCGAGGGATACTGTTCTTGCATTTGCGTTTTGTCATCAAACATCACTGGTTATCACTGGTGATAGCTGGACTTGCTGCCTCAGACTGTGACTTGTATGTCCTGTAAGCCTGTGTATCTGTATTCCTGGGATTCCTGTTCTCTCTGTACACACAGGTATGTAGGCACTCCTGGGAGTCCAGCTCTCCTGTGGTGGTGTTTTTGTATGTAGTTCTGTGGCCCAGGATCAGCTCTATGCTCTCAGGCCTCTCCACAGTCCTGGGAGGTTAGCTATCTCCCTGTGACACCTGGATATGGTGCTCTGTGGCAGAGGATGGTCCCCAGCTGGAGAAAGAAACCAGAAGGCTTCAGCCTGAGGGGTCCAGACAGGATCTTCTGAGCAGCTGAGGTGGTCCTACCTGTGCTCTCAGGCCTCTCCGCACTCCAACTGCTCTGAGTGCAGTGAGTTCTCTAGAATGGATCATGAGATGGTGTCTTCACTGTAGTAGACCCACCAAGAGTCTGCCCCAGCAGAAAGGACAGGTGGCGGAAGCGATTTGTGTATTGTTAAATATCCTTGCATATCTGGAATGAGACCAAGTTGATTATGATAAATGATTTTTTTAAAACAAGTTTGCATGCCCTTTGCCATTGTTTTATTGAGAAATTTTGCATGTAAGGGGATAAGTCTGTGATTTTATTTTTAATTCTTATCTGGTTTTGTTAACATGGTAATACTGGCTTCATTTAAAAAAAAGCATAGGAGAAATTCTTCCTTTACATTTTCATGAACTATTTTTAATAGTAGTGGTATATTTATCTTGGTAATTCTGCTAGAATTCTGCAGTAATTCCTTTTAGTTCTGGGATTTTATTAGTTGGGAGATTTCAATTATTGCTTCAGTCTTCTTTCTGTTAAATTGTTTCATCTTTGTTTACTTTTATTTATGCTGTATACATATAGGAATTTTTTATTTCTTTTAGATGTTCCAATTTTGTAGAAAATCTAAAATTTCAATTTTAGAGTGTGTCCTCATAATTTTCTTCATTTTGTTTATATATGTTATAATGTATACCTTTAAAGTACTAATTTTAGTAATTTGGGTATTCTCTCCTTTAGTTCATTTGGCTAAATTTTATAAGTCATTAAAATACACTAAGTAATTGTTTCATTGATTCTTCATATTTCTTTTGTTGTTATTATTGGTTAATTTTATCCATGATTTTGGTTGTTTCTATCTACTATTCTTTGGGGTTAGTTTGCCCTTGTTGCCTCCTCCCCCATGGACTCCAAGTAAATAGTTATATTACTAATGGAGCCAAGAGAACTTCAGAAGCTTGAGATCAGGGTCTAGATGCTCCTTACCAGGAACTGGATTGGCTGCGAAGTTGGGGAGAAGTGGTTTGGGCCTGGATATCCCTAAGTGTGGACACAAGAAGCTGAGCAAAGACAGAAGTTGGAGAAGAACAGTTGGTGTTGAAGCTAGTCATACAAGAAAGTTTGTATCTATTCTTTAAAATTTCATGATTTAGTATTCAAGTAAATTTCAAGACCAGAGAATTGCATGGAAAATTTTCATATGCGGCATTAGTCTATTGTGTAAGAGAGAGGGGTCAGCCCTACAAGAGTCTTTAAGAGATTTCAACACCAGTGTCTATAAGCTTTGTGTTCAGTGGGTTGGGAACTTTCCTATGCAATTGTGTCACATGAGGAGCATGTCAAAACAAATATTTCTAGGTCCTTTCTTTAGTCTATGGGTTATATTCTCCTGTACAGGGCTAATGAAACATGATCAAATGTTTTACAAGTAATTCTAATGCATGGACAGCAAACCAGGCTTATATTTAGAAACCATCTCTACATGCTAAAATACAAGAACACACAGAAGAGAGTTCTAGAATTGCTTGTAAATCATAGTTTATTGCTGGGGGTCACCTGAGTTTATATTGCTGGTAACAGTGGTAAGAGAGGGGGCAAATAGAGAAGGCTGTAGAGTTCATGGTCATACTTTAACCCAGCAATACTGGGTTTTGTTAAGATTTATTTATTTTTATTTCATGTGTATGGGTATCTTATCCTATTTATTTCTACGTAGAAAGCATGAGAGAACCACTGTTTAATTGGTAACTTAAATGCTGAAACATCCTAAACTTTTACTTAGAAACAGTAAGGTGACATGACCCCCATAACTGTAAAGGATATATTTTAATATTGTAGGATATTGGGGACAGAGCTTTGGCAACAACAGGAATCTCAGACTACTTTTACCTGATTCCCATTCCTGCACAACCATTTTTACAACGTCCCGATTTTTGGTGTGAGAACCTGTTAATTAAACTAAATTCTTGATATGACAACTCTTCACATTGATAGATTCAAATTTTTCATGTGATAGAGGCACTGCATCATTCTTGTCATTGTTGCTAGATATCAGTTTGTGATAAGTATTAATAGTAGGCTCTTCATGGTTAGTGACAAACAGGGTGATTATTATAGCTCTTTGGCACAGGACTGAAGTTTGAAACTGTGGCCTTTCCAAGACAGAATTGAGAGATCATTTCTCCTCTGGCCTTAGCAACAGTGGTGCTTTTCCAGAGCACACCATTAATTTTTTATTTATTGGTTCTGTGAAAGTTAAAATTAAGTCTATTTTCTATCAGCATTTTGAAAGATTAGAGCTTGAAATGTTGGTTTACCTCTGGCTTAAATGTCATTGAATTTCAACCTAACTTTTGGCTCCCTCTTAGTTTCCTGTCATTACTTGCCCTTTAATTCAAATTGTTTTTACTTTCACTTTTCTTATTTTTGTTGTTTTTATGTTACTGCATCACAGGATTTTCTTTTTTTTTTCTTTTTACTAAGTAGGTTTATGTCCCTTTGAGTCAAGGAAGATAAAATGTGTGCACACATTCACATATATTTACAGAGTTCAAGTGTGAAACTAGTGGGATGTAAATTTTAGTATATTTGTGTTTTACAAATTTTGTTTTCTAGTCACTAACAGCAGTTGGAAATACCATTAAAATTATATAGTAGAATAGCAACGTTGCAAGTTTATTGATTACAATAGCATAGTTGTTTGTTTTTTAAAATGGAGTTTTTCCTTATGTAATTCTTATACTATTAAAATAAAGTATGAACTTGATACACAGCAGGAATATTATCAATTATTTTGCCTCCTTTAATTAAACAAATTTTAAGAGTCACAAACTTGAGGGAATATATGATCATTTATATTATGGCACATGCCTGCTAATCAGGCTATTTTTAAACTACTGATTATTTCTAAATAAAATGAGACATTAAACTAATTACTTTCAGCTACCCTTAAATCCTCAACAGTTATTTTTACCTTGTATATGATTGCGAACTATATTTCTATTTGAAAGATGGGAGCATTTGTGGGATGAAGTAACTGAGTATGGAGATATAAAACTACCATCATATCAGAAGATACTCTGAGCACAGCAATTTTTTCTAATGTGAATGAGAACTCTAAAAAAAACTGTGTCTGCAGAAACTGATTAATTAGAATACTAGTACTATGTGAAGATTGTTACAGTAGAGATTAGTACTGTGGATGTTACAGGCACAGAGGCTTACCATGGACTACCTTTAGTCCCCAAATAGCCATTCTTTGCCCACATCTGTACTGGAACTAACATCTTGTGATTAACTGCCAATGGCCAGGAGCCTCCCTGCCATGGGGAAGGTAGTGGTGGAGGCATGGAGTAGGATTCTGGTGATGATGGCTTTAAAGTCTGAGGGTCTCGGGGCTTTCTAACTGTAATAATATGCTGATGGTAACTTCTAAAATGTCCTAGAAACTTTCTTGCTCTTTCTGAGGGTGAAAGACTGTTGTTGGCTTAGGTGATTAACACCTGTAGCCTAACAGCAGAGGGATTAAGCAATGTGGTCTTGTTCTATCTCAGCAGGAACTGCTGGGCTCCAACTTTCAGCTTGCTAGTTGGAAGTCTTTGCAGGGAGAAAAATAGGACACTTAAAGAAGTGGTTAATGAGTTTATTACTAAGCTGCAAAAAAGTTTTCTATGAAAGCTATCTAAGGGGGGAAAGCGGAAAGATCCTAAGGAGGGAGGAAGGGAAAAGTTCTTCTAATTGGGGAAAGGTAAAAAGTGTGCATGAGAGAGAGAGAGAGAGAGAGAGAGAGAGAGAGAGAGAGAGAGAGAGAGAGAGAGAGAGAGAGAGAAGTAATAGTAGTAGTAGTGCCCTTTTTCTTTTGTCTTCAGTACTTATACATCTTTCAGAATGCATGATCACAAATTACAAAGTTCATCACTAGTTCACACAAAAATCAAATCATAAATTGAAATAGAAGTTTACAACAGAGAATGTTTACATGCATATCCATTAGGAGTAATTATCTAAATAGTAACATCTATCACATGTCTTCTCTACAGGTTCCTAGAAAGTTTAAAACCAAAACTAAGTTATAAGTGAAGTTTTGTATAGATAAACCCAGTCAATATTTTATCTTCTGTCCTAGCACCTATAATAAATCCTAGTTCCCTTTTTAGGACCTTTGGTTAATTGTTTTACAACCTCTTGGAATGTGGTCTGAGTAGGAGAAAGTCTGGTTGCTATCTAAGAGCAATTAACTTGTGACACTTGGGAGACTGGCAGAGTTCTCTTTGCAGTTTGACTATAGAAAAGGACCTAGTAGCAGTCCCATTATAAAATGGCTTAATAATCATAAATATAATTTTAGGAATTCTTATAGGATCATCATTAAAATGTAAGTCATCTATTTGTCTACATAGCATCACTATAAGACAGAACATCTTCGTGGATCTGCAGAGATCCGTTCCAAAGGGGTGTGCTACTACTTAGTGATTATTATAAATGTATAATAATAACAGGAAAAGCAAATAAATAGCAGGAATCTTTCCTAAAATTAGTCCCCCACAAACTTGCTGAATGGGGGCTCACCTGTTGCAGATTATATAATAATCCGAGGCAGGCATTTCAGGTGACCATCTGTTAGTATATTAGCTTGTCCCATTATGGCTCCTGAGAACTAAGAGATAACAAACCTTTGAAATCTATTAGCTTAGCATAGCACTAGCTTCCACCAATGCAGAAGCTAACAATGTCACCTGATAACATCTTAGGCCTATGAAAAAGCATCCTCCATCTTGCTGTAGCTGCCTTTCTGATGTACCTACAAATGTCTTTAAATTTGCATCGATTTACGATGTTCTTTGTCTGTAAAACTATAAAATGTCATGAGCATATTTCCAAATTGGAATACGAAATTTGGTATAAGCTAAATCTATGTTTCTGGGTCAATATCACTTTAAATGGTTCCAGAATAAAGTCTCATTCTCATTAAGATGATAGTTGTGTTTTGTTTTGTTTTGTTTTAGCTTTGATATTAATCATTATTGACATGGAGCATAGGACAAACAAACAATGTTGATGTAAAGATAAAAGCATTAATATATGATGCAAATGCACTTAAATTACATATTCTTGAAGGTTAAAATGCTTTATTTGTTGCAAAGATTTAAGTAGGAGAATATTTTATATTAATTTAAAAATATAATGGTTGGTATTCTTTTTAAGGTCAATGAATAATAAAAATAATATCACAACTTCCTTTTTGGTCAGCGAAGCTACATGCTAAAGTGAAAGACAAACAGAAAATTCTTGTGCTAAAATTCAGCAATATCTCTAGCTTGAAGATGTGTGTGTGTGCATTTATGCATGCAAACATAAACATGTGCTTGCATATGTTTTCTCTCATTGTCCCTCTTCTGACATTGAAAGGTGTCTTTGATTTGGAGAGAAAAAAACATGCTTGAAAAACACAGCTTTGAAAACACAAATTATAAGTTGCAGTCTGTGATTAGAATGTTAGAGTAGATGGTGACAGAGGGACAAGGCAAATAGTCACAATGAAATTCAGAGTTGAAAAGATGTGCTGCCAAGTGATAATGCAATGAGCTGCTCGCCCCCCCACTTCTGTTAAAAATAAAATTATGTTTGAGAGACTGCTAAACCAGAAAGTTAAACTACTCTCAGAATTTGTATCTTAGTCATTTAAGTCCAGAACTTAGGACAGAAATCAATTTATAATAAGTAATCAAATTGTCATTAAAAGTAAGAAGACAGCAGAGTATGGTGTCTTATTCATATAATTTCAGGACTTTGGAGACTGAGGCTAGCCTGGACTATAGGGTGAGTCTCTGTCTCAAAAGCAAGCAAGCAAGCAAGCAAGCAAGCAAGCAAGCAAGCAAGCAAGCAAACAAACACCAAAATAAATGAAAGTCAAAAGGAAGTTGTAGGGACAATTTTGGAATTTTGCTTTCTTTTAAAAACATGAAAATATAAGAATATGTCTCTGTTTTAATTTTAGGTGTTGGGGATATGGGGATGCTTCAGTCTATCTACAGCAGCTGACTGATTTTCCACGTGCTCTCTCAGGGGCATGATTTTGCCATGAGTAGATAGTTTTTGTGATTTACTACATTTAGAATTCTGGGGGCTTTTCAGAAGGTATATAAATGCTAGGCCCATAAGAAGGTGTGGGTTGTTGGTTTGTTGTTGGTTGCTGTTTGTATTACTTTGTTAAGTAGTCCTGAGCAAAGAAGAACCAAGAAGAAATTAGATATCCTGATGGCAAAGATCAAACTTACCCGCCTCCCAAGGAATTTGATGACTCTAATCAGCAGGAAACCATCCAACCATAATGTTGCCCCCTTTCCAACCCCTGACTTTATTCAGGGATTTATTTTTTACCCTCTCCACCCCTTTTTCTCTCTTATCTAGTATTAGTGGGTTGAAAGGGTCAAGAAGGGTGGAAGACAAAAAGAACCCACCAAGGAGCCAAAAAGCAAGCCACAGGAAGAGAGAAGTTTGTCAGTCATGATAGCCAATTGAGTTGTTTATGAACTTGAGCTCAAGTTTTGGAGTTTATATCTCCTGAAATTTTCTTAACATTCTTCCTTTGTTCCAACTTTGTTTTCTTCTTTCTTTCTTTCTTTCTTTCTTTCTTTCTTTCTTTCTTTCTTTCTTTCTTTCTTTCTTTCTTCCTTCCTTCCTTCCTTCCTTCCTCTCCCCCCCCCCCCCCTCTCAAGGTAGGGTTTCTCTGTATAGCTCTGGATGTCCTGAAACTCTCTCCATAGAATCTACCTCTGCTTCTGGGGTGGGATTAAAAGTATTCACCACCACTGCCTGGAAAAAAAATGTATTTTTTTGTTTTGTTTTGTTCTGTTTTGTATTGTTTTATTTTTGAGAGAGAGTTTTTCTGTGTATCTGTGTAACTCACTCTGTAGGCCAGGCTGGCCTCAAACTCAGAAATTTACTTGTCTCTGCCACATCGAAGTGATGGCATTAAAGATATGTGCCACCACTCTTGGGCTTACTTTGGTCTACCTTTAACCGGTATAGCTTTTGTTAGGATTAGCCAGCAACACTGCAAATCAAGTCTATCTTGCAACAGCACGTAGCCCAAATCCACACAATTTTAAAGGCAAAACAAAAACATTTAAACCTTATTGCCTTTATTTCCATTTCAGTTTTTCTTCCTCTAAATCAGATAATTACGGAATGACTTCTCAATCTAGTGAATTTGACTGCAGCACTTGTGTGTGCAGATGTAGCCAGGGGACATGTCTGTGGTCTGCAATTGGAATTGACCTATTTCTTTAGAAAAAGAGACAGCTGGTAAAGCTGTCAATGTTGAGCTGGGTACATAAGTTGCTCAGTTGGACAGATGTATTTGTATAGATGGGCGTAATGATGGGAAACCAGGATAAATACTCTTTGTCCATAGTGCTCACTGAAAAGGCTTTTCAAATGCTATGTTAACTTAAAAATAGTAGCAATCATTCCAAAATAATAAACTTTTTTTTCACAGAGGATTCACAGAATCATTGTAGAGAGAGTACAGACAAATTTTGCTTATAAGCAAGGTGCATTTGTCTCATTAATATATCAGTGCTGACAAATGATTTTAAGGCCAACTCTATCCTTTTCTCTAATTTTTTTCTAATGTTCTTTTGTAGTCCATGACCTGTCCAATGACACAATATTATATCGGGTCATCTTGTATTTTTAGTTTTATCTAGGTTGTGACTGGTTCTTAGACTACCTTCCCTCCTCCTTTCCTTTCCTTTTCTTTCCTTTTCCTTTCTCTTCTCTTCTCTTCTCTTCTCTTCTCTTCTCTTCTCTTCTCTTCTCTTCTCTTCTCTTCTCCTCTCCTCTCCTCTCCTCTCCTCTCCTCTCCTCTCCTCTCCTCTCTCTCTTCTCTTCTTTTCTTTTCTTTCTTTTTCCCTCAGGACAGGGTTTCTCTGTGTAGCCCTGGCTGTCCTGGAACTCTTTGTGGACCAGGCTGACCTCGAACTCAGAAATCTGCCTGCCTCTGCCTCCCAAGTGCTGGGATTAAAGGCATGTGCCACCACCGCCTGGCTTTTCTTTTCATTATAGAGAATTATGGGCTTTATTAGGACATTTTCTTACACCTATTTTGGCCCTAGTTAACCTTTATTACTCACGTTTGTCTCTTTTCCCCTTCCTGCTTATCTTGCTTCTCTTTACAAAAGCTTCTCTTTATGTTTTCTCTCGACCCTTTATCTCTCTCTCCCTTCTTCCCTCCTTTTCTTCCTTTCTTCCCTTCACCTCCCTCCTTTTCTCTCCCTTTCCCTTCACATTTGTGTAAAATATTGAGTCCATATGTGAAACAAAGCACACAAGTTTTGTTGTTGTTGTTTTGAAATCTGGCTTATTTCCCCTAATATTATGAATTATAGATTTAATGGTATGATTATTTGTAGAATGTCACTCAAATTGTCTGATAATTTTCATGATTAGCTTGATATAATATAAAAGGAAAATCACAGAGCCAAATTGTTATTGTCATCACATTATATTTGTGAGTCCTTGCTATCAATATGATTTCTGTGGATGTTGTAAAGTTCCTTCCTTTTTTCTTCTCCCTTACTGTATTGGACTCTATGGAGAGAAGTCACCATGTATAACTTATACTTCAGGATTAAGGATGTATGGGTTCCTCATGTAGGGCAGTCTCTGTGTGGCCTTTCCTTCAGTTTCTGCTCTACACTTTGTCTCTGTATCACCTCCCATTGGTATTTTGGTCCCCATTCTAAGATGTACCAAAATATCCACACTTTGGTCTTCCTTCTTCTTGAGCTTCATGTGGTATGTGAATTGTATCTTGGGTATTCCCAGATTTTGGACTTATATTCACTTATCAGTGAGTCCATACCATGTGTGTACTTTTGTGATTGGCTTACCTTACCCAGGATGATATTTTCTAGTTCCATCTATTTGTTTGTGAACTTCATGAAGTCATTGGTTTTAATAGCTAGGCAGTATTCCATTGTGTAAATGTACAACATTTTCTGTATCCATTCCTTTGTTGAAGGACATCTGGGTTTTTTCCAGTTTCTAGCTATTATAAATAAGGCTACTATGAATATAGTGGAGCATGTGTCCTTATTACCTGTTGGAGCATCTTCTGGGTATATGCCCAGAAATGGTATAGCTGGGTCCTCAGGTAGTACTATGTCCAATTTTCTGAAGAACCACCAAACTGATTTCAAGAATGATTGTACCAGTTTGCAATTCACCAGAAATGGAAAAGTGTTCATCTTTTTCCCAGACACTATTGTGGATTCCAACAAGTGCTTGCTGACTGGAGCCTGATATACTTGTCTCCTGAGAGGCTCTGCCAGTGCCTGACAAATACATAGCTGAATGCTATCAGCCAACCATTGCACTGAACACTGGGTCCCCACTGGAGGAGCTAGAGAAAGGACCAAAGGAGCTGAAGAGGCTTACAGCCCCATAGGAGAAACTACAATATGAACCAAACAGTACCCCCAGAGCTCCCAGGGACTAAACCACCAACCAAAGAGTACAATTGGAGGTACCCATATCTCCAGCTGCATATGTAGCAGAGCATGGCCTTGTTGGACATCAATGAGAGGAGAGGCCCTTGGTCCTGTGAAGGCTTGATGCCCTAGTGTAGGGGAATGCCAGGACAGGGAAGTGGGAGTGAGTGGGTTGGTGAGCAGGGGGAAGGAGGATGGGATAGGGGGCTTTTCAGAGGGTAAATGAAGAAAGGGGATAACACATTTGAAATGTAAATAAAGAAAATATCTAATAAAAATATGCATGCTTCATTCCCTAAAATGCAGAGTATTTGATATTATTAGGCCAATTTCTGTCAGTGTTACTCCATGGCTTCATCTGCATTGCTTTCGAAAAGACTCTTTTAAACTTCTGGTATTAGAAGTTATTCTGGGCTCATTTGCATAGTGAAGTTGTCCTCAGGGGAGTCGGAAGAGCCAGGCTAATATCTACTCAGTGCTGGTGTGCTAGTCACCAAACTTGGGTCCTCCACCAGAATAGTATGTGCTATTAACTGCCATCTCTCCAAAGCTGGGATGTTTTCTTTTGTATCTTCATCTATATTGAATGTACTGAAGAGGTTCTTTATTCCCATGACAATGCTTTTGGGTTTTAGTATTTTGTTTTGATTTTCATTGCAGTTTTCATCTCTTTGCTTACTTTACCTGTTGTTACATGTTCCATAATCATGTTAGAAACTTTATTATATTGTTTAAAGTCATTTTAAATACATGGATTGGTAATTCTAATATCTGTGTCATACCTGAATATGATTCACACACATATATGTGTATATATATATATATATATATAAATGTATACATACACATATGATATAATATATCATATCTATCTATCATCTATGTATCTATATCAGACTCCTTTGACTTTTCCGTTTTTTTTTTTTTTCTGTCTTGCCTTTTGACATACTTAAAACTTGCTTTTTGGCACAATTAAAAACTTGAGCTTTGTAATCAAAATTTGGATATGCACTAGGAAAATAGGACATAGATTAGTTTTCCTTTCACAGGGGTCGCATATCAGATATTTACATTATGACTCAAGACAGCAGCAAAAATACAATTATGGAGTAGCAATGAAGTAATTTTATGGTTGGGGGTCAACACAACATGAAGAACTGTATGAAATGGGCACAGCATTAGAAAGGTTGAGAAGCTCTGCCCTAGATAAATAGGTTTTCATTGTGGGAATTTATGCAATCTGGGTAGCAGCTGGGGTTTGGTTTATATTTGTTGTATCCATAGGTCCCAGAGCTTTCAAATTCTTCTGTTGCCTCTGGTTTTTGTCTCATCTGTTGAGTTTGCATGTCTGTAAGTGCTTTTCAGAGGAAAAATCTATCTTATCAAATTCTTGCAGCTGTCATCCTCTGTTCTTAATGTTATAAACCTGGTGGGAAGGCAATAATAAGGAAAGGAAGTGAAGCATTTGGCAGGTGGTTTTTTTTTTTTTTTCAGTCACAGCTCAGTCTTTTGCTATACTATGTGTCTGATCTGTGATAATTGCCTGTTTTTCCTTTCATATGTAGTTCAGCCCCTGTTCCCAATTAAGCAAGGCAGAAAGGCTAAAAGGGGTTGTTATGAAAAGATCTCTGGGACAAGGCTCCTGTGAATTACTAGACAGATGATTGGTTACAAAGACAGCTCTAGATACATTGTAGTGATATTGCTCTTGTGTTCAACATGCATGTCCCAGTTCTAGCGGATATTTTTTGGCTTTTTATCATTCAAGAAATCTTACCTAAGATCATGGAGCCCCTTTAAGAGAGCAATCTGCAGGACTTTCTCGGACTGCGCCATGCTCACTATCCACCCATTTTCAAAATTCCTGGGACTCTACCAGTGAATTTTGTTCCTGTTAAGAAATGCATATAATGGTCCTGTTAACAAATGCTTGCATATGATTTTATGGGTTTGCTAAGTCTCCAGAGTTTAACATGGGAATTTACCCTGAATACAAAGTTTTGAAAAGTCATTGGCATTTAGTTTGTCTAGCTTCTTAGTCTCTCAAGGATGGACGGTATGCCCTTCAAGCTTTCTACATGTTGGAGCCCAAATAAGAATCAGTGTGACTTCTTTCTTGCAGTGTTAGGTATAGAACTGTTGTCTTCTACATGCTACACAAGTGCTTTACCACTAAGCTATGGCTGTTGATCTATTATGATTATTTTTAAGGGAAAAATTCTATAATATTTCAAAAAAAGTTTACAGATAAGCCCAGTAGGACTTTTGTATGCAGGTCTACATAGTTCTAAACCCAGCACACCTTTATTTCTTTGAAGATGACTAATAAAGTGATCTGATTGATATTTCTTCATATATACACTCAAATATTAACATATTTCCTCTTTTAAAATTTGTGGCTTTGCTTTGGAAGCATTCCATGCAGAAAGTTGGGTAACTGTACAGGGCAAGTTATTGTTATCAGTTAGCTCTGTAGCTGCAGGCTTTTCCTTCATGGCCCAGTTTCTGAATAATGACTTGGAGGCTATGAATAAGTATGAGTAAATGCCTTGGCCATAAGCTTGGGCTTGTTACCTGACAAGCTCATAACTCATATAACCTAATATTCTATTCTATGTGTGCCACATGGTTGCTTATCTCTCATCAGCTTCATATGTCTATCTTATCTGAGGTCAGGGTGAACTCTTTTCCCATGCCTGACTATATCCCAGAGATTCTATGTCTCTCTGCCAGATGTCCCACCTCATAATATTGCCTTATCTCACTGGCTGTCAGCTTTTCATTGACAAGTGATGCTTCCACACTACGTGAGAGATTCTTTTTACACTTCTACATCTCACCCTTGTAGTTCAATAAAAGGATGATTCTCTAACATAAAAAATTATATGCAATAAGAACAATTATGAAAACATATCAAGTAAAATTATTCAAAATGACCAGTCCATTTATATTTGATAAACTTGGAGAATGTACTCTACTATCTATCCTATCTTGGTGAGTTTAGAGTTCTGTACTTAAATCATTTTTTTAATCAAATCTTGCTTTACCAACGTAAAAACATCTTATTGGGTCTTAAAATATTTTCTTAAATCTTAAACAAGTTGTGATTCATTATAAGACTATGACTCTCTAGTCTTCCATCCCATCTGAGACATGAGAATGGATAACTACTTCCTGAGTATGCAGGAAGTACAGAGCAAATGGCTTCCAAAACTGTAGAAATGGCAGAGACAGCCAGATATATGGACAGACATCTCAAATTTCTCTGAGTCATTGGAGCATCATCTTCAGCTTTCTGACCCAGAATATCTGATAGACTTTTTGTGAAGCAGGAATATTGAAGGACTTTCCTTCTTTATCCTTGCAAAGCTCAGAAACTGAGTTACCTGAGTCCTGTCTGTCTGGTTTGGGCAGCATTTTGTTTGTAGTTGAGGTCAAGTGCAGTTTTTTGCCTGGTGGCTAGCTTGCCACATTTGAAACAAACTCCAATGCTTTGGTCTTCTTTAAAGTATAATGGGGGTGCTACCATGAACTTAGATCTCACTGCCTTATCTATTTATCTATTTATCTATTTATCTATTTATTTATTTAATCATTCCATTCATTTACATTTCAAATGATATCCCATTTCCTGGTCACCCCCTCCACCAACCCCCATCCCATATCTACCCTCCTTCCTTCCTTTTGCCTGTATGAGGGTGCTCCCCCACCCACATTTTCCCACCTCAGCGCTCCAGCATCCCCTGCTGGGATGTCAAACTTCCCCCTTCACCCTGAGACCAAGGGCCTCCCCTCCCATTGCTGTCAGGCAAGGCCATCCTCTGCTACATATGTATCTGGAGCCATGGGTCCCTCCAGGTACACCTCTTGGCTGGTTGTCTAGACTTTGGGAGAACTGGGTGGTCAGTCTAGCCTATGTTGTTCTTCCAATAGGGTTGCAGTCTCCCTCAGCTCCTCCAGTCCTTCTGCCAGCTCTCCCACCAGGAAAGGAAGATGTGATAAATCCTGAGGATTCTGTAGCTAACAATAGTTACTGGCCATGCTTAGCTAAAGTCCTGGCTGAAGACATTTCCTCTCTTAGCCTCTATCTCAGAGCTCTTCCCATGGAGACGGATCAGTAATACATGCTACCTGTTTTGTTGGTCTTCTTGATTTCTTTATTTTTGGCTGCAGCCAACATATTCAGGGACATCCCTAGTAAAATTTCATTTTTGTTAGTTTTGAAGGAATCCACAGTTTTCCTTCTTCCGAAGAAACAAAAGGAAAATCTCTCTTCCAATGTAACACATTTTCTTCCTTTTATTCTGAGGTTATCACATATATAGGCTGATCTAAATAATCAATACTTTCTAAAATCCAGTGTATTTCCTCAGCTGTGTTACATTTACCTTTAAAAACTTAATTCAATAAAGCATTATTTAATCTATCTTTGTGGGTATTTATATCTTCCCTTTTAATGAGTATTTCATTTAAAGTTCTGCTAAATCTCTTTACAATTGCTTGTCCTGTAAAACTGTGAGTTATACATATAATAGGTTTGATATTATATTATGTAAAGAGTTGTCCTAGTCTTTTGGATGCATATGCCTGAGCACCAACAGATTAATTTGCAAAGGAATTCCAAGATACCCATTATTTCTTATTTTTTGTTAATGTTAAATAGAAAACAGTATTTGTTCAGCTTCATTTTTATTTTTTTATTTTTTATTGATATATTTTTTATATACATTTCAAATGATTTTCCCTTTTCTGGGTCCCCGCTCCCCGCAAGTCCCATAAGCCCTCTTCCGTCCTCCTGTTCTTCCCTCCACCCCTTCCCATTTCCCTGTTCTGGAATTCCCCTATACTCTTGCACTGAGTCTTTCCAGAACCAGGGGCCACTCCTCCATTCTTTTTGGACATCATTTAATTTGTGGATTATGTCCTGGGTATTCAAAGTTTCTAGGCTAATATCCACTTATCAGTGAGTGCATACCATGATTGATCTTTTGAGACTGGGTTACCTCACTTAGTATGATGTTCTCCAGCTCCATCCATTTGTCTAAGAATTTCATGAATTCATTGTTTCTAATGGCTGAATAGTACTCCATTGTGTAAATATACCACATTTTTTGTATCCATTCCTCCACTGAAGGACACCTAGGTTCTTTCCAGCTTCTGGCTACTACAAATAGGGCTGCTATGAACATAGTGGAGCATGTGTCCTTATTGCATGCTGAAGAATCCTCTGGATATATGCCCAGGAGTGGTATAGCAGGGTCCTCAGGAAGTGTCATGCCCAGTTTTCTGAGGAGCCGCCAGACTGATTTCCAAAGTGGTTGCACCATCTTGCAATCCCACCAGCAGTGGAGGAGTGTTCCTCTTTCTCCACATCCTCACCAACACCTGCTGTGTCCTGAGTTTTTTACCTTAGTCATTCTGACTGGTGTGAGGTGAAATCTCAGGGTTGTTTTGATTTGCATTTCCCTAATGATTAATGATCTTGAACATTTGTTAAGGTGTTTCTCAGCCCTCCAAAGTTTTTCATGTGAAAATTCTTTTTGTAGCTCCGTACCCCACTTTTTAATGGGATTTTTTGGTTCGCTTGGTTCTACCTTCTTGAGTTCTTTGTATATATTAGATATTAGCCCTCTGTCAGATTTAGGGTTGGTGAAGATCCTTTCCCAATCTGTTGGTTGACGTTTTGTCCTTTTGATAATGTCCTTTGCCTTACAGAAACTTTGTAGTATTATGAGGTCCCATTTGTCAATTCTTGATCTTAGAGCATAAGCTATTGGTGTTCTATTCAGGAACTTTTCCCCTGTGCCCATGTCCTCAAGGGTCTTCCCCAGTTTCTTTTCTATTAGTTTCAGTGTGTCAGGTTTTATATAGAGGTCCTTGATTTCCATTATTTCTTATAAATGTGCAATCTTAGAATCATCTTTGCAGAATTCAAGGCAGAAACATATTGAAATCTTAATATCAACTGTATTAATATATGAATGTATCTTAATTCTCCAAGCTCTGAATTCTCAAATTCATCTGGAATAACAAAAACCCAGGATAGCTAAAACTATTCTCAACAACAAAAGACATTCTGGGGGAATCAGTATTGCTGACCTCAAGCAATATTACCGAGCAATAGTGTTAAAAACTGCATAGTATTGGTACAGTGACAGGCAGGCAGATCAATGGAACAGGATTGAAGATCCAGAAATGAACCCATACACCTATGGCCACTTGATCTTGGACAAAGGGGCTGAAAACATCCAATGGAAAAAAGATAGCCTTTTCAACAAATGGTGCTGGTTCAACTGGAGGTCAGCATGCAGAAGAATGGGAATTGATCCATCCTTGTCTCCTTGTACTAAGCTCGACTCCAAATGGATCAAGGACCTCCATATAAAGCCAGACATTCTGAAGCTAATAGAAAAGAAACTGGGGAAGACCCTTGAGGACATCTGTACAGGGGGAAAGTTCCTGAACAGAACACCAATAGCTTATGCTCTAAGACCAAGAATTGACAAATCTGACCTCATAAAATTACAAAGTTTCTGTAAGGCAAAGGACACCATCAAAACGGCAAATCGGCAACCAACAAATTGGGAAAAGATCTTCACCAACCCTACATCAGATAGAGAGCTAATATCCAATATATACAAAGAACTCAAGAAGTTAGACCCCAGAAAACCAAATAACCGTATTAAAAATGGGGTACAGTGTTAAACAAAAAATTCTCACCTGAAGAACTTCGGATGGCAGAGAAACATCTTAAAAAAGAGCTCAACTTCACTAGTCATCAGGGAAATGCAAATCAAAACAACCCTGAGATTTCACCTTACACCAGTCAGAATGGCTAAGATTAAAAACTCTGGAGACAGCAGATGTTGGCTAGGATGTGGAGAAAGAGGAACACTCCTCCACTGCTGGTGGGGTTGCAAATTAGCACAACCACTCTGCAAATCAGTCTGGCAGTCCCTCAGAAAACTGGGCATGTCACTTCTGAAAGATCCTGCTATACCACTCCTGGGCATATACCCAGAGGATTCCCCAGCATGTAATAAGGATACATGTTCCACTATGTTCATAGCAGCCCCATTTATAATAGCCAGAAGCTGGAAAGAACCCAGGTATCCCTCAACAGAAGAATGGATGCAAAACAAAAATGTGGTATATTTACACAATGGAGTACTATTCAGCCATTAGAAACAATGAATTCATGAAATTCTTAGGCAAATGGATGGAGCTAGAGAACATCATACTAAGTGAGGTAACCCAGACTCAAAAGGTGAATCATGGTATGCACTCACTAATAAGTGGATATTAACCTAGAAAACTGGAATACCCAACACATAATCCACACTTCAAATGAGGTACAAGAAGAACGGAAGAGTGGTTCTGGAAAGATCTAGTGTAGCAGTATAAAACAAAACCAGAACAGGGAAGTGGGAAGGGATGGGTGGGAGAACAGAGGGAGGGAAGGGGGCTTATGTGACTTTCGGAGAGTGGGGAACCAGAAAAGGGGAAATCATTTGAAATGTAAATAAAAAATATATCAAATAAAATTAAAAAAAAAATTCTCCAAGCTCTGTAGAATGAAACACATGAGCAGTTGTATGATATTGCCCTAAGGTAGCATCATTAAGCAGAACCTGGATTTTTAACTCAGTAGATTGCATCTCTATGGGTTGCTATTCTAATTTTTCAAGGCTTTGTAGATTTTTTTCTCTTCTGGAAGTACCCTTTTTGCTCTCACTGTAGGTTCCACATTGGATTCTTTTAAAGATTCTTTACTGTAACTTAAAGAATCCTCTCATCTCTGTTCTGTGGCCTGTAACCTAGCATTCTTGCAGTTCTTTCTTTATCTAAGTCAGTTTTATTCCTTTTAAAAAGGGAGTATAGTCTTTACTACATCATTCTTCAACATATAATTATTTTAATGCTGACAGTCAAAATAAAACTATATGGATCCAAATGCTGCCCTCAGTAGTATTCTCCATTTTTTAACATGGAACATATTTTCTCTTTTAGTATCTCTAATGCTCTCTTTTTCCTTTCTTTGAAGAATTTATTTCTACTTTCTCTCTCCTGTCTTTGGAGACTTTAATTTTTTATTTAAACTCAGTATTTATATGACTGTATGTGTTCAGTTTTTTTATTTTCTTTAGCATCTATGGACTTTTACAAACATTTCTATTTTTCTTTCTCTTCTTCAGAGACTTTATCTTCTATGTGTATTTATTTCTCTCTTAATGCTTTCTAAACTTAATTATCTGTACATGTATTTTATTTTCTTTAAACTCTTTTCTATCCTTACATAGCTTATTCTTTTTATTTCTCTCTTTAAGGATTTCATTTTATTAATTTCAAGATGAAAGTATTTGCTTCTCTTTTAGTGTTTTCAAACATTCACCCTATCAGTTCTGAAGTTTGGGGCTTTTCTGTCCCACTGCAACTCCTGGAAAATATTCTTTTTGTTCCTCTGTGTGTCTACAGGATCCTCGTGCAAGCACACATCTATGGCATCTAGTTCTGTCCCTTTGGCTTAGTTTAGCAGGCTGCTCTTGCCAGTTTGGGGGCTGGAGCTGCTGTTTGCCCTTCTGTGAGTGACAAGCTTCATACCCATGGGCACCAGCTGGGAGTTAAGTCTGTCTTCCCCAGCTCTGGGAATTTTTTCCCTGTGGAGCAAACCTGAGGCTCTAGTTCCCGGCTTGCTATCTGCTGTTAAGGGGCCTCCACTTGCTCTCTTCTCCCAGCTAGGAAACTACTCTAGGAGGGGTTTGTTTGCACCTTTCATTGGAGCTTTTCTAATGACTGAATCATTTGTTCTAAGCTTGAACTTTTAGCTAAGTAAGTTTAGATCACATACTTAATAAGATGGATGCCATTTGTTACTGAGCTTTTCACTTGTTCCTCAGTTCCTAAAGAATGATTCAGAGGCTATTTATTTATGTATGATGTTACCCAACTAGCTTGTAACTTATATAACCTATTTATTCTATTCTATGTGTGCCACATAGTTGGTTACCTCTCCTCAGTTTCATATGTCCAGCTATCTTCTCCTGTGATTGACTATATCCCAGAGTCCCTATCTCTCTATGCAGGATTTCCCACCTTCTAATCCTGCCTCAGCTCATTTGCCATCAGCTTTTAATCAATATAAGAAATACACTTTCATCACTTTCTTAAATTCAAACATATAAGAAAGTCAATTTTATATAGTACATCAGCTTTGTATATTACACGAAATATTCTCTCTCTATAGCCCTTTTATTAGTTTGTTATGCTTTCTTTAGTTTTGCTTTCCCATTCTCTATCTCACAGCCCTGAGAATATTTAGGGCAATCATTTAAAACTGATAAAAACTGAAGATGTACCTCATTGGTAGTGTCCTTAACTAGCATGCATCAAGTCTTCACAATAATTCCCAGTGTTAAACATACAAAAAGTTTTGTGTATGTTTTATTGCAAAACTTTATTTATTTTTTTTCTGAGACAGGGTTTTTCTGTGTAGCCCTGGCTGTCCTGGAACTCACTCCATAGACCAGGCTGGTCTCGAACTCAGAATTCCGCCTGCCTCTGCCTCCCAAATGCTGGTATCAAAGGCGTGCGCTGCTGCTGCCACCACCACCCAGCTGCAAGACTTTATTTTTAAAAGCACTTTTTTGATTCACATGAAGCTTGAAGAGAAAAGACCTCTCACATGCATAGCATCTCTAAAAGAGTGATTTTGGTACTGCTGATGAAACTATGCTGACTTGTCTTTTTATTTACTTCTTCTTGAAAAATCAATGTATCTTGCATTTTGTGTAAGAATTTTTAAATTTTCTAATTGCTATATTCTTAAAGAGTTTATTCTTATTTTTATTTTATTCTCAGTACTGTGAATTAAATATAAAACTATATTGCTTATGGTTGATTGGTTCTAAATACCACATAGCATTCCAGCTTTATCAAATTTATAAAGAAAATGCATTGTGTAGGCAATAAGATGACTTTGTAGGTTTTTTATTGTTCCATTCATTCACCGTTATTCCATGGACACCATTTCATGCAACAAATACAGATTCACAACAGAACATTTAATGACCATGTAATTTAGTTCTCTTATTTATACACATTCTGTTTTGTTTTCTATTTTATTTATCAATATAAACCATGCTTTGGTAAAAAATAAAGTTTCCTGTAGATGTCTTTTTCCATTTGTGAAATTATCTCTTAAAAGTAAATATTTTTCCTTCATATGCATTAAGTTACATTTCAACAATCTTCAAAATTTATGCTTTTTCCAACCACTGCCTAATCCCCCAAACAGATATGAGTTTTCAAGTTTAAAAACATCAATTAGTAATAATGGATTTTTGAAAACCATATGGAAACCTACTGTAGAAACTTGCTGAAATACAAACATGTAAGAAAGAAATTTAAATGAAGGCACTATGTAATGGGGGAGACAATGTTCTTACCAGATATTTGACACCAAGTCAAACTTCTAGTTCCAGGAGTGGGCTTCACTCTGTTGAATTATTGGCCAAAGGGTCACATAGATTCCACTCTCAAACATCACAGGTTGTTGTCAAGGCTGTGCTGCTTCTCTGTACGCTGATAGTAAGTCTCTGGTCTTGAAGATAGCATCTAACACATCATCAAACACAGATAAGTTGACCTGGTCCTTAACTAAAAGCTTTACCATTCATGGTGCTTGAAAGTACTCTGCATGCTACAGGAGGATAAACGTAATCATTGATATTACCTAGCTATAATTTCTGAGACCTACAACAATGACCTGCCCACAAAATATACTGGTGAAATAATGGCACTAATTTATGGGAGTAACTAATTTTGATTGGATAACTCACCTGACACTGCTCAAGTGGACAGAATCCCAAGACTAGAGAATTCACGGTCCTTGAAAAAGCATTTGACAAAATTCAGAATCCTTTCAAGCTTAAAGTCTTGGAAAGAACAGGAATTCAAGGCCCATACCTAAACATAGTAAAAGCAATATACAGCAAACCGGTAGCCAACATCAAACTAAATGGAAAGAAACTTGAAGCAATCCCACTAAAATCAGGGACTAGACAGGGCTGCCCCCTTTCTCCTTATCTTTTCAATATTGTACCTGAGGTACTAGCTCGGGTAATTCGACAACATAAGGAGGTCAAAGGGATACAAATTGGAAAGGAAGAAGTCAAACTATCATTATTTGCAGATGATATGATAGTCTACCTAAGTGACCCAAAAAACTCCACTAGAGAACTCCTACAGCTAATAAACAACTTCAGCAAAGTGGCAGTTTATAAAATCAACTCAAGCAAATCAGTAGCCTTCCTATACTCAAAGGATAAGCAGGCTGAGAAAGAAATTAGGGAAATGACCCCCTTCACAATAGCCACAAACAGTATAAAGTACCTTGGAGTGACTCTTACCAAACATGTGAAAGATCTGTATGTCAAGAACTTCAAGACTATGAAGAAGGAAATGGAAGAAGTCCTCAAAAAATGGAAAAACCTCCCATGCTCATGGATCGGCAGGATTAATATAGTTAAAATGGCCATTTTGCCAAAAGCAATATACAGATTCAACACAATACCCATCAAAATCCCAACTAAATTCTTCACAGAGTTAGAAAGAGCAATTATCAAATTCATCTGGAATAACAAAAAACCCAGGATAGCTAAAACTGTTCTCAACAATAAAAGAAATTCTGGGGGTATCAGTATTCCTGACCTCAAGCAATACTACAGAGCAATAGTGTTAAAAACTGCATGGTATTGGTACAGTGACAGGCAGGCAGATCAGTGGAACAGGATTGAAGATCCAGAAATGAACCCACACACCTATGGCCACTTGATCCTCGACAAAGGGGCTGAAAACATCCAATGGAAAAAAGATAGCCTTTTCAACAAATGGTGCTGGTTCAACTGGAGGTCAGCATGCAGAAGAATGGGAATTGATCCATCCTTGTCTCCTTGTATTAAGCTCAATTCCAGATGGATCAAGGACCTCCACATAAAGCCAGACACTCTGAAGCTAATAGAAAAGAAACTGGGGAAGACCCTTGAGGACATCTGTACAGGGGGAAAGTTCCTGAACAGAACACCAATAGCTTATGCTCTAAGATCAAGAATTGACAAATGGGACCTCATAAAATTACAAAGTTTCTGTAAGGCAAAGGACACCATCAAAAGGGCAAATCGGCAACCAACAAATTGGGAAAAGATCTTCACCAACCCTACATCAGATAGAGGGCTAATATCCAATATATATAAAGAACTCAAGAAGTTAGACTCCAGAAAACCAAATAACCTTATTAAAAAATGGAGTACAGAGTTAAACAAAGAATTTTCACCTGAAGAACTTCGGATGGCTGAGAAGCATCTTAAAAAAATGCTCAACTTCATTAGTCATTAGGGAAATGCAAATCAAAACAACCCTGAGATTTCACCTTACACCTGTCAGAATGGCTAAGATTAAAAATTCAGGAGACAGCAGGTGTTGGCAAGGATGTGGAGAAAGAGGAACACTCCTCCACTGCTGGTGGGGTTGCAAATTGGTACAACCACTCTGGAAATCAGTCTGGCAATTCCTCCAAAAACTGGGCACCTCACTTCCAGAAGATCCTGCTATTCCACTCCTGGGCATATACCCAAAAGATTCTTCAGCATGAAATAAGGATACATGTTCCACTATGTTCATAGCAGCCCTATTTATAATTGCCAGGCATTGGAACGAACCCAGGTATCCCTCAACAGAAGAGTGGATGCAAAAAAATGTGGTATATATACACAATGGAGTACTATGCAGCCATTAGAAACAATGAATTCATGAAATTCTTAGGCAAATGGATGGAGCTGGAGAACATCATACTAAGTGAGGTAACCCAGACTCAAAAGATGAATCATGGTATGCACTCACTAATAAGTGGATATTAACCTAGAAACCTGGAATACCCAAAACATAATCCACACATCAAATGGGATACAAGAAGAACGGAGGAGTGGCCCCTTTTTCTGGAAAGACTCAGTGACGCAGTATAGAACAAAATCAGAACAGGAAAGTGGGAAGGGTTGTGTGGGAAAATAGGGGGAGGGAAGGGGACTGATGGGACTTTAGGGGAGTGGGGGTCCAGAAAAGGGGAAATCATTTGAAATAAAAATAAATATATCAATAATAAAATAAAATAAATGCTCAACTTCATTAGTCATTAGGGAAATACAAATCAAAACAACCCTGAGATTTCACCTTACACCTGTCAGAATGGCTAAGATTAAAAATTCAGGAGACAGCAGATGTTGGCGAGGATGTGGAGAAAGAGGAACACTCCTCCACTGCTGGTGGGGTTGCAAATTCGTACAACCACTCTGGAAATCAGTCTGTCAGTTCCTCAGAAAACTGGGCACCTCACTTCCAGAAGATCCTGCTATACCACTCCTGGGCATATACCCAGAGGATTCCCCACCATGTAATAAGGATACATGTTCCACTATGTTCATAGAATCCCTATTTATCATAGCCAGAAGCTGGAAAGAACCCAGGTATCCCTCAACAGAATAATGGATGCAAAAAATGTGGTATATCTACGCAATGGAGTATTATTCAGCCATTAGAAACAATGAATTCATGAAATTCTTAGGCAATTGGATGGACCTGGAGAACATCATACTAAGTGAGGTAACCCAGTCTCAAAAGGTGAATCATGGTATGCACTCACTCATAAGTGGATATTAACCTAGAAAACTGGAATACCCAAAACATAATCCACACATCAAATGAGGTACAAGAAGAACGGAGGAGTGACCCCTTGTTCCTGAAAGACTCAGTGAAGCAGTATTCGGCAAAACCAGAACAGGGAAGTGGGAAGGGTTGGGTGGGAAAACAGGGAGAGGGAAGGGGGCTGATGGGACTTTTGGGGAGTGGTGGTCTAGAAAAGGGGAAATCATTTGAAATGTAAATAAAAATATATAGAATAAAAATAATTAAAAAACAAAACAAAAAAATGAGACTGGTTGGGTGGGGGGACTGGCAAAGGGGAAAGAATTTGGAATGTAAACAAAAAATATAGAAAATTTAAAAAAAATAAAAAATTAAAAAAGAAAAAAGTAAATTAATATTAAAAAATAAAAAATTAGTCACAAAAAATTAGAGAATTCATGGTCCTCGTGTGAAACAACACTATTTCTTTTTCAAAGAAACATGCATTAAAATGCACATAGATCAGGACCTTGATCATTCCTCATCAGAGAAGCTTCTTCTTGCAGTAGATGAGAACTAACATAGACCCCAAACTGAGCCATGTGCAGAGAGCGAGAGACTTTGGAGCACTCACCCCTAAATGGGATGTCTCCATCAAATCTTTCCCTCTGAGGCCTCAGGGAGCTATACAGAAGAGGAAGTGGAAAGATTATAAGAACCAGAGGCAATGCATAACACCAAGGAAACAGTACCTTCTATTACATACAGACTCAGAATCCGTTACAGCATACACAAGACTAGTACGGGAACAAAACAAGCAAAATCCACATACTGAGAAGAATAGACACCAAATTCCACATTTACCCAACAATCTATTTGCAACTGCTATCTGCTGAGAGGAAGAAAATCAGTTTCCTGTAATGAGATGTCTGTCACCTGCTAGATCAACAATGCTCCAGGGCAAGCATCATACCCAAGGATATGTCGGACAGCAGAAAACAGACTTTGCATCCTTTTGTGGACTTTTTGTTTTAGTTTTGATATTTTTGTCTTATTGTGTTTTGCTTGTTTTGATTTACATTTTCTGTACTTTGGGAAAGAGGAAGAAGGAACAGAGGTGGGGAGAGGAGAAACCTTGTAAAGCTGGGCAGGAAGAGAGGCAATGGGTATATGGGAATATTTGGGGGAGGGGAAGATAAAATATATAGTGTTAATTTTTAGATAAAAATTTATAAACATTGGCATTGGAGGAAGGATTCACAAAAGATAGACAGGCCATTTTAACAGTTTTTAGTAAGCAAGCCTATCAAAAATATTTATACATGTATTTTTACCTATGGAATTTCATGGTGCTACTTCACTGTAGTTATCGGTTTCCAATGCAGACCACCTTTTTAGTCATAAATCTGTATCTGGTCTTCAGAGCATCATAGTGATTACCTGCTAAAACAGACTTCCCTTCCATTTCTTTTCTCTATGCAAATAAATAAGCTGTCAGAAATATGTATGCATACACGGAGGGAAAAATGGCTTTGATAGAATCAGCTTCTGTTCCTAGTGTTGTTGATCTTGACACTGAATATGCCAAAATTATTTTAGAGGAATGTTATTTCCCCATGTTACAAGTCAGAGATACATGTGCCAAGAAACGTATGTGATGTAGCTACATTCTGAAGATATTTTTTAGCCAAGATTTGAAAATTAATGAAATGTATACACTTATGTTTTGGTATGCATTCTTAAATAAACTAAGTGTTTCCTTGTTTCATTATAACATGTTTTTTATAATTTATGAAAGTGATTAATAAATTTTAGAGTGTGTGTATGTGAGAGAGAGAGAAAGAGAGAGAGTTGCGTGTATGTATGACATACCTATATATGCATGTATGCTTGAGAGTATATAGGAACTTGTGTACATGAGTGGAAGCCAGGGGTCAATATTAGGTACCTTCCACAATCATTTTTCACCTTGATTTTTAGACAGGGTCTCTTCACTGAATGTGCATCTTATTAATTAGACTAGACTACCTGGCTAGTGAACTCCAGGCATCTGTCTGCTCCTCTTCCCCTAGATAAGAAAAGGTGTGGAGATCAACCTTTGATCCTTATGTTTCCACAGCCAGCCCTTTACCAACTGTAACAACTTTCCAAACACAAATTTGTATTTTTTTTAATTTTATTTAATCTCTTTTTAAATGTCCAGGTTTTATTCTCCTCCCAGTCCACCTTCTGACTGTTTCATTTCCCATACCTCCTCCCCCTGTCTCCATGAGGATAGTCCCACTCCCTTGAGCCTCAAGTCTCTTGAGGGTTAGGTGCATCTGGACTGTGCTAGTTTGGTACAGTGAGGTTAGGACTCTAAAAACACATACAGGTATGTTACTAGTAGATTCACAAAAGGAGTGATTTCCTTTAATTCATGTGTATTAATTTGCCACTGTAGTTAATCATATCAGCAAGGCAGTTTATATTTTCAACCTCTGCTTCCCTATTCTAAATAGAATAAGATCTTTCAGTGGTGTGCTGGAAATCTAAGGACATTGAATTGTCACAGCATGGCACTTATATCAGATTATTTGTTGAAATAGTGATTGCAAACACAAGAAAAAATGCAGTACATGGGGTGCTAGGAAAAATATTTCCTTAGTGAAAAGAATTATGTGTTATGGGTTTCCATGGGTATGGCTGTAACTATTTTCTAACATATGGTTTCTTTTAGACTCATGAAAATATACTGATAGATACATTTTAATAATTTCTTCTTGAGAATCAAAAGGAAACTGATCAAAAACAGATTTACAGAGCCTCATTTTATTATATATTCCATATTGTATGTCAATTTAAAAGTCCTTAATTTGTGATAAAATCACTCAACTGAATTAAGAGCATTTGGCAGATAGAATATTAATATGTATGTAGTGGATTGCATTGATGGATTTCCGTATATTGAACCAACCCTGCATTCCCGGGATAAAGCCTACTTGATCATGGTGGATGATCGTTTTGATGTGTTCTTGGATTCGGTTGGCAAGAATTTTATTGAGTATTTTTGCATCGATGTTCATAAGGGAAATTGGTCTGAAGTTCTCTTTCTTTGTTGGATCTTTGTGTGGTTTTGGTATCAGCGTAATTGTGGCTTCGTAGAAGGAATTGTGTAGTGTTCCTTCAGTTTCTATTTTGTGGAATAGTTTGAAGAGTATTGGTGTTAACTCTTCTTTGAAGGTCTGGTAGAATTCTGCACTGAAACCATCTGGTCCTGTGCTTTTTTTGGTTGGAAGACTTTCTATGACTCCTTCTATTTTTTAGGCATTATGGGACTGTTTAGATGATCTATTTGGTCCTGATTTAATTTTGGTATTTGGTATCTGTCAAGGAAATTGTCCATTTCCTCCAGATTCTCCAGTTGTCTTGAGTACAGGCTCTTGTAGTAGGAGCTGATGATTTTTTGGATTTCCTCAGTCTCCGTTATTATATCTCCCTTTTCATTTCTAAGTTTGTTAATTTGGATACTTTCTCTGTGCCCTTTGGTCAGTCTGGCTAAGGGTTTATCTTGTTGATTTTCTCAAAGAACCAGCTCCTGGTTTTGTTGATTCTTTGTATGGTTCTCTTTGTTTCTACTTGATTGATTTCAGCCCTGAGTTTGATGATTTCCTGCCTTCTACTCCTCCTGGGTGAAATAGCTTCTTTTTGTTCCAGGGCTTTCAGGTGTGTAGTTAAGCTACTACTGTATGCTCTCTCCACTTTCTTTTTGGCGGCACTCAGGGCTATGTGTTTTCCTCTTAGCACTACTTTCATTGTGTCCCATAGATTTGGGTATGTTGTGTCTTCATTTTCATTGTGTTCTAAAAAGTCTTTAATTTCGTTCTTTATTTCTTCCTTGACCAAGGTATCATTGAGTAGAATATTGTTCAGTTTCCACGTGTATGTGGGTTTTCTGTTGTTTTTGTTGCTATTGAAGACCACTTTTACTCCATAGTGATCTGATAGGAGGCATGGGATTAGTTCAATCTTCTTATATTTGTTGAGGTCTGTCTTGTGACCAATTATATGGTCGATTTTGGAGAAGGTACCATGAGGTGCTGAGAAAAGGGTATATTCTTTTGTTTTAGGATAGAATGTTCTATATATATCTGTTAAATCTAATTGGTCCAAAGGTTCAATTAGTTTCATTGTGTCCCTGTTTAGTTTCTGTTTTCCTGATCGGTCCATTGAGGAAAGTGCTGTGTTGAAGTCACCCACAATTATTGTGTTAGGTGCAATGTGCACTTTGAGCTTTAATAAAGTTTCTTTTATGAATGAGGGTGCCCTTGCATTTGGAGCATAGATGTTCAGGATTGAGAATTCTTCTTGTTGTATTTTTCCTTTGACCAGCAAGAAGTGTCCCTCAGAGTCTCTTTTGATGACTTTGGGTTGAAAGTCAATTTTATCTGATATTAAAATGGCTACTCCAGCTTGTTTCCTGAGACCATTTGCTTGTAAAATTGTCTTCCAGCCTTTTACTCTAAGGTAGTGTTTTTGTCTTTGACCCTGAGGTGTTTTTCCTGTAAGCAGCAAAATGTAGGGTCCTGTTTACGTATCCAGTCAGTTAGTCTATGTCTTTTTATTGGGGCATTGAGTCCATTGATGTTAAGAGATATTAAGGAATAGTGATTGTTACTTCCTGTCAGTTTTGACGTTATTTTTTAAATTTGATTGGTTAACTTCTTTTGGGTTTGATGAAAGGTTACTATCTTGCTTTTTCCAGGGTGAAGTTTCCCTCCTTGTGTTGGTGTTTTCCTCCTATTATCCTTTGTAGGGCTGGGTTTGTGGATAGATATTGGGTAAACTTGGTTTTGTCATGGAATATCTTAGTTTCTCCATCTACGGTGATTGAGAGTTTTGCTGGATATAGTGTGTCAGCATAATTGTGGCTTTGTAGAAAGAGTTGGGTTGTATTTCTTTTTACGCTGATACCAAAACCACACAAAGATCCAACAAAGAAAGAGAACTTCAGACCAATTTCCCCCCCTTTTTTTTTTTTGATTTGTGTTGATTAACTTGCTTCTTACAGCTTGCTCAGCCTGATTTGTTATAGAACCCATGACCCACAGGCCATGAATGGAATCACCCACAATGATCTGGGCCCTCTCCCATTGGTCACTAATTGAGTAATGCATTACAGCTGGATCTCATGGAAGCATTTCTTCAACAGTGGCTTCTTCCTCTCTGATGACTCCAGCTTGTATGAAGTTGACATAAAACCATCTAGTACAACTGACACCTTGTCAACCTGACACACAAACTATCACTATTAAGCCACAACTCTTTGTTTTTATTCATTCCTAAGATTCCCCATTAAAAATTATGACTTTGAAAGTCCTCCAGTCTTCAGGAATTCAAACACAATAAAATTTCAGTCGTTTCAAAATAGACAATTGTTTTATAAATCCATAGTCTCTTTTATTTTTTTAAATTTTTATTTTAAAAAATTTTCTATATTCCTTGTTTACATTCCAAATGCTTTCCCCTTTCTGAGTTTCCCCCTCCCAATTGGTCCAATAAGCCCTCTTCCCTCTGCACATTTCCCAATCACCCCTCCCATTTCTCTGTCCTGGTACTCCCCTACAATGCTAGATCAAGTCTTTGCAGAAAAAGGGCCAGCCCTCTCTTTCACTCTTCTTTTTTGTTTTTGTTTTTGCTTTATTTTTTTATTATTTTGGTAATTTTTTTTTTTTTTTTTTTTTTTTTTTTTTGGAGAAAGGGTTTCTCTGTGTAGCCCTGGCTGTCCTGGAACTCACTTTGTAGACCAGGCTTACCTCGAACTCAGAAATCAAACTGCCTCGGACAACCAAGTGCTGAGATTAAAGGAGTGCCCCACCACTGCCCAGTTCTTTCCCTCTTCTTGGGTCTCATTTGATATGCTAATTGTGTCTTGAGAATTCAGAGCTTCTGGGCTAATTAATATCCACTTATCATTGATTGCATTCCATGTGTATTCTTTTGAGATTGGGTTACCTCACTTAGGATATTTTCCAGTTCCAACCATTTGTCTAAGAATTTCATGAATTCATTGTTTCTAATTGATGAGTAGTATTCCATTGTGTAAATATACCACAATTTCTGTATCCATTCCTCCATTGAGGGACATCTGGGTTCTTTCCAGCTTCTGGCTATTATAAATAAGGCTTCTATGAACATAGTGGAGCTTGTGTCCTTATTGCATGCTGGGGTATATGCCCAAGAGAGGTATAGCAGGGTCCTCCGGAAGTGTCATGTCCAGTTTTCTGAGGAAGAGCCAGACTGATTTCCAAAATGGTTGTAACATCTTGCA
Organism: Apodemus sylvaticus; assembly: GCF_947179515.1. Taxonomy (NCBI): domain Eukaryota; kingdom Metazoa; phylum Chordata; class Mammalia; order Rodentia; family Muridae; genus Apodemus; species Apodemus sylvaticus. The sequence continues at coordinate 34,836,851 of NC_067495.1, forward strand.
ATCCCACCAGCAATGGAGGAGTGTACTTCTTTCTCCACATCCTCGCCAACACCTGCTATCTCCTGAGTTTTTAACCTTAGCTATTCTGACTGGTGTGCGGTGAAATCTCAGGGTTGTTTTGATTTGCATTCCCTAATGATTAATGATGTTGAACATTTCTTAAGGTGCTTCTCAGCCATCCGTAGTTCTTCAGGTGAAACTTCTTTCTTTATCTCTGTACCCCATTTTTAATAGGGTTATTTGGTTCTCTGGGGTCTAACTTCTTGAGTTCTTTGTAAATATTGGATATTAGCTCTCTGTCGGATTTAGGGTTGATGAAGATCCTTTCTCAATCTGTTGGTTGCTGTTTTGTCCTTTTGACAGTGTCCTTTGCCTTACAGAAACTTTGTAATTTTATGAGGTCCAATTTGCCAATTCTTGATCTTAGAGCATAAACTATTGGTGTTCTGTTCAGGAACTTTCCTCCCTGTACCAATGTCCTCAAGGGTGTTCCCCAGTTTCTTTTCTATTAGTTTCAGTGTGTCAGGTTTTATGTGGAGGTCCTTGATCCACTTGGAGTTGAGCTTAGTACAAGGAGATAAGAATGGATCAATTCACATTTTACTGCATGCTGACCTCCAATTGAAGCAATACCATTTGTTGAAAAGGCTATATTTTTCCCACTGGATGTTTTCAGATCCTTTGTCGAAGATCAAGTGATCATATGTGTGTGGGTTCATTTCTGGGTCTTCAATCCTATTCCATTGGTCCACTTGCCTGTCATTGTACCAATACCATGCAGTTTTTTGTTTTTTTTTTTATCACTATTGCTCTGTAATAATGTTTGAGGTCTGGAATACTGATTCCCCCAGAAGTTCTTTTATTGTTGAGAATAGTTTTAGCTATCCTGGGTTTATTGTTATTCCACATGAATTAGAGAATTGCTCTTTCTAACTCTATGAAGAACTGAGTTGGGATTTTGATGGGGATTACATTGAATCTGTAGATTGCTTTTGACAAAATGGCCATTTTAAGTACATTAACCCTGCCAATCCTCGAGCATTTTTCCATTTTATGAGGTCTTCTTCAATTTCCTTCTTCAGAGACCTGAAGTTCTTGTCATATAGATCTTTCATTTCTTTGGTTAGAGTCACACCAAGATACTTTATGTTGTTTGTGGCTATTGTGAAGGGTGTCATTTCCCTAATTTCTTTCTCAGCCTGTTTATCCTTTGAATATAGGAAGGCTACTAATTTGCTTGAATTTTTTTGTAACCAGCAAATTTGCTGAAGTTGTTTATCAGCTGTAGGAGTTCTCTAGTGGAGTTTTTTGGGTCACTTAAGTATATTATCATATCATCTACAAATAGTGATAATTTGATTTCTTCCTTTCCACTTTGTATCCCTTTAACCTCCTTTTGTTGTCTAATTGCTCTAGCTAAGACTTCAAGAACTATATTGAGAGGATATGGAGAGAGGGGGCAGCCTTGTCTAGTTCCTGCTTTTAGTGTGAATGCTTCAAATTTCTCTCCCTTTAGCTTGATGTTGGCTACTGGTTTGCTTTATATTGCTTTTACTATGTTTAAGTATGGGCCTTGAATTCCTTTTCTTTCCAAGACTTTTAGCATGAAAGAATGCTGAATTTTGTCACATGCTTATTCAGCATCTAATGAAATGACCATTTGGTAATTTTTCTTTGAGTTTGTTTATGTAGTGGATAGCATTGATGGATTTCCATATGTTGAACCATCCCTGTATTCCTGTGATAAAGCCTACTTGATCATGGTGGATGATCGTTTTGATGTGTTCTTGGATTTGGTGGGCAAGAAGTTTATTGAGTATTTTTGCCTCAATATTCATAAGGGAATTTGGACTGAAGTTCTCTTTCTTTGTTGGATCTTTGTGTGGTTTTGGTATCAGCATAATTGTGGCTTCATAGAACAAGTTTGGAAGTGTTCCTTCTGTTTCTATTTTGTGGAATAGTTTGAAGAGTATTGGTGTTAACTCTTCTTTGAAGGTCTGATAGAATTCTACACTAAAACCATCCGGTCCTGAGCGTTTTTTGGTTGGAAGGCTTTCTATGACCCCTTCTATTTCTTTAGGCATTATGGGACTGTTTAGATGATCTATTTGATCCTGATTTAATTTTGGTATTTGGTATCTGTCTAAGAAATTTTCCATTTCCTCCAGATTCTTCAGTTGTGTTGAGTATAGGCTTTTGTAGTAGGATCTGATAATTTTTTGAATTTCCTTAGTTTCTGATGTTATATCTCCCTTTTCATTTCTAATTTTGTTAATTTGGATACTGTCTCTGTGCCCTTTGGTTAGTCTGGATAAGGGTTTATCTATCTTCTTGGTTTTTTTTTTTTTTCAAAGAATCAGCTCCTGGTTTTGTTGATTCTTTGTATGGTTCTTTTTGTTTCTACGTGAATGATTTCAGCCCTGAGTTTGATGATTTCCTGTCTTCTCCTCCTCCTGTGTTAATTAGCTTCTTTTTGTTCCAGGGCTTTCAGTTGTGCAGTTAAGCTTCTAGTATATGCTCTCTCCACTTTCTTTTTGGAGGCACTCAGGGCTATGAGTTTTCCTCTTAACACTGCTTTCATTGTGTCCCACAGATTTGGGTATGTTGTGTCTTCATTTTCATTAAATTCTCAAAAGTCTTTGATTTCTTTATTTCTTCCTTGACCAAGGTATCATTGAGTAGAGTATTGTTCTGTTTCCATGTGTATGTGGGCTTTCTGTTGTTTTTGTTCCTATTGAAGACCACTTTTACTCCATAGTGATCTGATAGGAGGCATGGGATTATTTCTATCCTCTTATATTTGTTGAGGTCTGCATTGTGACCAATTATATGATCGATTTTGGAGAAGGTAACATGAGGTGCTGAGAAAAAGGTATATTCTTTTCCTTTAGGATGAAATGTTACATATATATGTTAAATCAAATTGGTCCAAAACTTGAATCAGTTTCACTGTATCACTGTTTACTTTTTGCTTTCCTGATCAGTCCATTGAGGAAAGTGCAGTGTTGAAGTCCCCCACAATTATTGTGTTAGGTGCAATATGTGCTTTGAGCTTTAGTAAAGTTTCTTTTATGAATGAGGGTACCCTTGCATTTGGAGCATAGATGTTCAGAATTGAGATTTCTTGGTGTATTTTTCCTTTGAAAAGCAAGAAGTGTCCTTCCTTGTCTCTTTTGATGACTTTAGGTTGAAAGTCAATTTTATCTGATATTAGAATGGCTACTCCAGTTTGTTTCCTGAGACCATTTGCCATCACAAACGGAGACAACGTTGTAGATAGAAAGCCTTGGGAAGAAATCAGGGGTCATAGATGCAAATATCAACAACAGAATACAAGAGATAGAAGAAAGAATCTCAGATGCTGAAGATACCATAGAAACCATGGACTCAACAGTCAAATGCAAAATGCAAAAAGCTTGTAACCTAAAACATCCAGGAAATCCAGGACACAATGAGAAGACCAAACCTAAGGATTATAGGTATAGATGAGAGTGAAGATTTACAACTTAAAGGGCCAGCAAATATCTTCAATAAAATTATGGAAGAAAACTTCCCTAACCTAAAGAGAGAGATGCCCATGAACATACAAGAAGCCTATAGAATTCCAAACAGACTCGACCAGAACAGAAATACCTCTTGTCACATAAAAATCAAAACTCCAATTGTACTAAACAAAGAAAGAATATTAAAGGCAGTAAGAGAAAAAGGCCAAGTAACATATAAAGAAGACCTATCAGAATCACACCAGACTTCTCACTAGAGACCATGAAAGCTAGATGATTCTGGGCAGATCTCTTACAGACTATAAGAGAACACAAATGCCAGCCAAGGTTACTATACCTAGCAAAAGTCTCAATCAACATAGATGGAGAAACCAAGATATTCCATTATAAATCCAAATTTGCACAATATCTTTCCACAAGCCCAGCTCTACAAAGGATAACAGGTGGAAAATGACAATACAAGTAGGGAAACTACACCCTGCAAAAAGCAAGATAGTAAACTTCTTTCATCAAACCAAAATGAAGACAACCACTCAAACATAAAAATTACATCCAAAATAACAGGATGTAATAATCACTATTCCTTAGTGCTTCTTAAAGTCAATGGACTCAATTTCCCTATAAAAAGACCTAGACTAGCAGACTGGTTATGTAAACAGGACCCTACATTTTGCTGAGTACAGGAAACACACCTCAGTGTCAAAGACACACACTACCTCAGAGTAAAAGACTGGAAAACAATTTTACAAGCAAATGGTCTCAGGAAACAAGCAGGAGTAGCCATTCTAATATCAGATAAAATTGACTTTCAACCTAAAGTCATCAAAAGCACATGGAAGGACTTTTCTTACTGGTCAAAGGAAAAAAATCCACCAAGAAGAACTGTCAATTCTGAGGAAGTCTATCAAACCTTCAAAGTAGAAAGAAGGAACACTGCCCAAGTCGTTCTATGAATCCACAATTACGCTGATACCAAAACCACACAAAGATCCAACAAAGAAAGAAACGTCAGACCAATTTCCCTTATGAATATCGATGCAAAAATACTAAATAAAATGCTTGCCAAGCGAATCCAAGAACACATCGAAACAAACATTCACCATGGTATAGTAGGCTTCATCCCAAGATGCAGGGATGGTTCAATATATGGAAATCCATCAATGCAGTCCACTACATAAACAAACTCAAAGAAAAAATCCAAATGATCATTTCATTAGATGCTGAAAAAGCATTTGACAAAATTCAGCATCCTTTCATGCTAAAAGTCTTGGAAAGAACAGGCATACAAGGCCCATACCTAAACATAGTAAAAGCAATATACAGCAAACTGGTAGCCAACATCAAACTAAAGGGAGAGAAACTTGAAGCAATCACACTAATACCAGAGACTAGACAAGGCTGCCCCCTCTATATATCTTTTCAATATAGTACTTGAAGTTCTTTCTAGAGCAATTAGACAACACAAGGAGGTCAAAGGGATACAAATTGGAAAGGAAAAAGTCAAACTATCACTCTTTGCAGATGATATGATAGTATACTTAACTGACCCAAAAACTCCACCAGAGAACTCCTACAACTGATAAACAACTTCAGTAAAGTGGCTGGCTATAAAGTCAACACAAGCAAATCAGTAGCCTTCCTATACTCAAAGAATAAGCAGGCTGAGAAAGAAATTAGGGAAATGACACCCTTCACAATATCCACAAACAATATAAAGTATCTTGGTGTGACTCTAACCAAACAAGTGAAGATCTGTATAAGAATTTCAGGTCTCTGAAGAGGGAAATCGAAGAAGATCTCAGAAAATGGAAGAATCTTCCATGCTTGTAGATTGGCAAGATTAATATAGTAAAAATGGCCATCTTGCCAAAAGTGATTTACAGATTCAATGCAATCCCCATCAAGATCCCAACTCAGTTCTTCATAGAGTTAGGAAGAGCAATTCTCAAATTCATCTGGAATAACAAAAAATGCAGGATTCTGGCTAAACGTATTCTCAACAGTAAAAGAACTTTTAGGGGAATCAGTATTCCAGACCTCAAGCAGTACTACCGAGCAATAGTGTCAAGCACAAGAACTTCGGATGGCTGAGAAGCACCTTAAGAAATGTTCAACATCATTAGTCATTAGGGAAATGCAAATCAAAACAAACCTTAGATTTCACCTCACCTCAGTCAGAATGGCCAAGATCAAAAAGTCAGGAGAAAACCGGTGTTGGCTAGGATGTTGAGAAAGAGGAACACTCCTCCACTGCTGGTGGGGTTGCAAATTAGTACAACCACTCTGGAAATCAGTCTGGTGGTTCCTCAGAAAACTGGGCTCGTCACTTCCGGAGGACCCTGCTATACCATTCCTGGGCATATACCCAGAGGATTCTCCAGCATGTAATATGGATACGTGCTCCACTATGTTCATAGGAAACTTATTTATAATAACCAGAAGCTGGAAAGAACCCAGGTGTCCCTCAACGGAGGAGTGGATACAAAAAATGTGGTAAATATACACAATGGAGTACTACTCAGCAATTAGAAACAATGAATTCATGAAATTCTTAGACAAATGGTTGGAACTGGAAAATATCGTCCTAAGTGAGGTAACCCAATCAATCACAAAAGAACACACATGGAATGCTATCACTGATAAGTGAATATTAGTCCAGAAGCTCTGAGTACCCAAGACACAATTCATATACCAAATGATTCCCAAGAAGAAGGAAGGAGGGGGCCCTGGTCCTGGAAAGTCTCGATGCAGCAATGTAGGGGATTACAAGTATAGAGAAGTGGGAGGGGGTTGATTGGGTAATGGGTGGAAGGAAGAGAGCTTATAGGTCTTATGTGAGGGGGAAGTGGGAAAGGGGAAATCATTTGGAGTGTAAACAAAGAATATAGAAAATAATGCAAACAAACAAAAAACAAAGATTTCAAACTCATGATTCTATGTGACATCTACATGTTAATGTAGATGGGGGAAATATCACAAGACTCCTTCTCCAGCTGAAGTGGTACAGGAAACCAATGGCTGTAAAAACAGGGAGAACCAGTCTTCTCCAGGCATAAACTTCCTGATAGGTATTCAAACCCAAGAAGTCAGTATTAAACACATATTCATATGAGCAACAATAAATTGATTTAGTAGGTTGTTTTTACATGCACATATATGTAACAACAATAATAATAACTCAGTTTGTAATGGAATAGGGACACAGAAGGAATTAGAGCAGGAAGAAGGTTGGATAGAAATGATATAAACCACACATGTTGAAAATTCTCAAAAAATTAAATAGTTGTAAATAATTTTTAACTTCACAGTACCACTTCAAGAAATAAATTTTTGCCACTGCATTTTTACAAAGCTGGAGAATTGAGGAAGAGAGAAGATGGGAAATTTTCCCTGGCTTTAGAGAACTTTAACATCCTGCAAAATATTATGAAGGAGATTGATACACTGCTGGGCCATTCCAGGGTTATTAAGATGAGAGATGTACCCATAGGAAGGCAGAATACAGGCCCAGAGGTGGAACAGAAGACAGAACATATTCAGCTACCCATGGGTTTGAAAGGGTAACAAGATTCTTGGACACTTATAATCATGGCAACCTAATTACATAGGATAGTAGCATAAGATTCTTGATAGGAAAAAAACCTACCACATTGAAAGAGAAAGGTCATTGTGGTGAATCTTGATAGAAAAATACCCTATCACATAGAAAGAGAAAGGTCGTTATGAAAACGAAGACTGATCATTTTGGAGTTGGATTGTGCATGTTTGACTAATAAAACTTGCTGATGAAAGGGAAATCTTCCTTGAGGAAGTAAAATATGTCAAATCATTTCTGAGATGATGACGAGCCCAGTCTACGCTGAGAGGTCTAGTCATAATGCCAATGAGTAATCACCAAAGACAGGAAATATATTCTGGTCCAATTTGATCTCCATAACAACATAAACATAAGTTTGGCATGTAGACACAGAAAAGAGATCATTAGCGTAAATAGGAAAAACAGAAACATTTGGTAATTAATATAGTACCAAGAAAACATGGAATTATTTCATTGTATATTTTATCAATCTTTTAAAATTACTTTTCATTTTTGAAATACTATAATTATGCTATTTTCCCATCTCAAACTTTCCATATACATCTTTTTGTTGTCTTCCAAATTCATGGCCTCTTTTTCATTAATGGTGTTACATGCATATATACATATATGTATATGAATAATATTACTTGTGTATTTTCAGAGATAATCATTTATACTATCAAATTGATGTGCTCTTTCCTGGAGGAGACCATTGTTTTCTGCTCTCAACATGTCTTTATTGCCTGTAATACTTTGTGTAGGTTGAAGCCTCATGGCTTTCTCCAACCTCTTTAGCATGTTTACTGTTGTTGTTCAGCCATTGTTTAAGTAGTCAGGCTGGTGAAATTTTATGGGTTTAGTTTCTGCCATTACTAAGAGGCACAGTCTCACAGAAAACTCCCTGGTCGTCTGGCTCTTACAATCTTTCCATCACCTCTTCCACAGCGTTCCCTGAGTCTTAAGTGAGGAAGTATTTTGTAGATGTATATATTAGAACTGAGCACCACAATTTTGCATTTTGACTGGGTATAAGTTTTCTATAATGGCAATCCAGGGTTATGTTTCCATTTGAATGTGTTTAATTGAATCACGCAGTGCCAATCTCATCTAAAGTAAAATATAGTTTCTCAGAGCTTAAGACAGCATATCTTTGGAGAGGGCATACTGTGTGACAACTGCAAATGTGCCCTGAGTTAGCACTTGAAGCCATTTGAGCATTTGAATCTCTCTTCTTTCCTTTTGAATTGCTTTGCTTCTAACATCTGTGTGAAATCAGTTTAAGCTTTTCTGTTCTTTTTGTCTTTCTCCCCATATTTGAATAAGTCACAGAGATTTCAGTGTTTTCCCTTATAATAATGATAATATTTAGGAGTTTTGTGGGAGTGGAGTTAATGAGGTTGACACTTGGACACTATATATGTCTGTCTTTGACAACTACATGAAGATAGCCAAACTTGACATTAAATAATATGCAGTAGTGAGTGATACAATGTGCAATGTCTCTAAAACCATTTGAAAAAAATGATTAATATGTATGATTTTTTCCTTTGAGGTATAAATTAGGCAATGTGGTTTTCAATTAGAAAAATCAGTGTATTCTGAGAGAGAGAGAGAGAGAGAGAGAGAGAGAGAGAGAGAGAGAGAGAGAGAGAGAGAGAGAAGGAGAGAGTATTTGAGAGAGAAAATTTGAGAGAGAGAGAGAATTTGAGAGAACTTGGAAGCAAGAATGGTGGATTCCTGGGTTCTGCTTTTCCAGCCATAACCATTATACTTCACAAGTCAGTCAGTGGTCCTGGTCATCATTAAATGATTAGTAAATTGACTGAATCAATAGCTTTACAAAAGTACTAAAGAAGAGTTTAGGGCCCTGGGAAAGAATGGGCCTTTGAGATGTATCCTGTAAGAAAAGAACAACACTGAAGAGTTTAATAGCCACAGGAAAGAGTATATCACTCCTCCAGTTTCATTTTTAGCTGCTGACTCACACAGCCATTCCTCACTGATTCTTGATCCCCTAATGCAACTCCTGGGATCACTTTCCTCTGTCCTTCCCTGAAAGATGAAATAGAAGAACTGATTTCTTCTGTTTATTTTTGTCACATATTAGTATTGTTTAAACCACAATTTTCAAGTTCGTTTCTAGCTAACTGGATTGATTTTTTATTACTCATGCTGAGCAGTTGACAGTAATGATTTATTGCATCTCTGTAATTTTGGCAGATCCTTACAACACATGGTTTAACTCACACTTTTCCCTAGTGGCTTGAGTGTCTGTGGTGTTTGCTCTTGTAAAGTGGTGTACCACTGGGAGCAATGCTCTCTTGGCCTCACGGTTTAGTCTCTGGTTTCTTTTCTCCTCATGCTGTGACAATGGTGACAAGTGTGACAAAAGGAAGACCTACTACTATTTTCTTTTGTAGAAACTGTAGGTCCATGCTACACTCTGTAAGTTGGCTCATTTGCAAGCAGGCTTAGGGAAGAGCTGAGAGAGTAGGATATATGCAATATCCCATGGAGGTGATCTTTTCTATGTGTACAAGAGTAGCAGCCTACTCCATTGGCCATATAGCATGTATCAGTCCAGACAATGAAAAATCACCATCCGTGTGTGCTAAATGTGGGCTACTGTCTGTGTAAATAGGAGTATTGAAATGTAGCCACATCCATTTATTTACCTAATATCTGTGATTACATTGGTGTTGCAGTAGCAGGTATTGCCTACTCATTTATTAAGCTACAATTACAGATTCTTCATTTTAAATGGTGCTGGGGATTGAACCCAGGGCTTCACGTAATTCCAACATTACTAGACCATGGAGCTACAACTTTTGCTTACGAGTCCTTTTCAAAAGAATTCTGTTTACTGTCCTTTTAAAAAAATTAACCCATGCCTAGAATTAAGATTTTCATTTTCAATAACTCCTTGTTTTGGAGGTACTATTGTTCACTACTATGGGGTGCTTCTCTTCAAACTTCTTTTAAAAAAACTTTTAAAAATTAGCTTATAAACTAGTGTGGTTATCATACACTCTCAGTTTTGATTAACCTACCCTCTAGCCATTCATTCTTCCATGCTCCTTCTGCATGTAGATATCCAGTTTCCTCAGCACCATTTACTGAAAATACTTCTATCCTTTCTGCAGCTCATATTGTGAGTTCTTCTGCTGAAACAAAGTAGGCTCTGAATGCACGAATTTGTTTTTATGTTCCTTATTCCTTTCTATTGATCTTTGTGCCTTTTTTTTTATGACAATACACTTTTTAGGAAAAGGAGTTGCTTATCTACTATAGGATCCACAATACAACATGGAAACATGGTTAAGATATCCATTTCAATTTTATGTCTCTCTCTTATTATTTTGATTACAATAGTTTTATTTTAGTATGTCCTATCGTTAGTGTAAAGATATAGCTTACTGGTAGAGTGATTGCCCACATGAATGAAGCCCTGGTTTCAATCTCTTGTACCATTGTTTGAAGCCAAGCATCATAATTCTTTCTACTTTGTTCTTTTTACTCTAACATAAACACAGTTGATTACATTGATTCCTTAGTTCCATTTCAGCTCTTTGCTATTGGTGTATAGTATTGTTATAGATATAGAGATACTGATCTTTTATCTTGTAGCTTCACTAAATTAACTGAAGCTCATGGTCTTTTGATGGAAATTTGGAGAGTTTTATGTATGATATCATGTCACATTTATTTCTTTTCATGCCTGGGACTTTCTAGGACCTTAAGAACTATATTGAATAAAAGTAACAGAAGTGGCCACGGTTGTGTAGTTCTTTTCTAGTTTTGGTATCAGTGTAAAAAATAAATTATTTTGGAAAAATTCCTTATAATTTTTAAATAACTCAGGTAAATTGGTACCAGCTATTTATATATTTTGTAGAAAGCAGCAGTGAAGCCATCTGGCTCTAGATTGTTCTTTTGCAAAGCTTTTAATATCCATTTGATCTTATTACTTTTGTTCTGTTCAAGTTTTCTATTTGTTCTAATTCAGGCTTGGCAAGCTATACATTTTTAGAAATTTTAACATTTCTTTATAGTATCACATATTTTTGCCATATATTTGTTCATGATATTCTAAAGAACTTTTTATTTCTGTGTTATCAGCAGTAATAGTTTCCATTTCATCTATAATTGTATTTATTTGCATATTTTCTCTTTGTCTTAATCTATCTCAGGATTTGTATACTTCTCAAACAAATATCTCTCTGTTTTGTTGATCATTGAATTTTTTAAAAATTGCTTTATTAATTTTTACTGATATTTATTCTTTTCTTATGAATAATTTTGATTTTCATGTTATCAATTTTCTTGTTTATTCAGATTCAATGAGTTTTTTCTACTGTTTCGATATGAGACTTGATGGGTGTAGACTTTCCTCTCAATATTGCTTTTTGTTCTATCACATCGGTTGTGGTATATTAGTTGTTCATTTGATTTTTAAATGATCTTTAAGGTTACAATATAATTATATCATATCTTTCTTCAATTTTTTCTGTCTAAGCCCTTCTATCCAGCTCTTTTGCTCCCTTTCCAATTTGCAGCCTTTTTCCATAAATTGTTGGGCATATATGTATATTCATACACATATATATTCCTACATACCTCATGCTCAGTTTATATAATGTATGCTTTTAGATCTGACCATTTGGTATTGGACAACCATTTAATGTGATGTTGACTGGGTAGGACCATTTCTCCCACTCATAATTTTTTTAGTTGCCTGTAGTTCTTTGTGAAGGGTTGCGACCTCATGGGCTTTACCCTATCCTGTTTGCCTTTTCCTTTTTCATTTTCTGTGTGGTGGTTTGGGTACAACTGTGTGTGTGTGTGTGTGCAGTGCACTTATCTATGCATACACATGTGCAGGACAGAGGTCAGCAGTGGGTGTCTTATTTCATTATCCACCATGTTTTTGAGATACTCTCTCTCAGTGAACCTGGTGTTTGCTGGTTTGTCTAGATTAGCTTGCTAGTGAGCCTTTAGGATCTGCCTTTCTCCTCTCCCCAATTGTGTTGGGGTTACTGACATACACTGTCCCACTTGGCATTTATGTGTGTGCTGAGGATCTGAGCTCATCTTGATGATTTATAAGGCAAATATTTTACCCACTGAGACATTTTCCTAGCCCAAGACCTATCCCCTTTTTGTTTGTTCCAAGAAATTTTAAAGGAGGAAATATTTGATGGTTTTTTTTTTGTTCCACTAGTTGTTGAAAAGTAAGCTGTTAAATTTCCATGTATTGCATACTTTCCAAAGTTTTGTTATGTTGTTGTTGTTGTTTCTGTTGCTGTTGTTTTCATGCTATCTAGTTGAGTCTTGGTCAAAAAAAATCTGACATAATTTGACTTAAAAAAAATGTTGGTTGATATCTGGCTTTGGATGTAGCTCAGTGGTTTGCACTGCCTAGCAAGTGCAAAACTATTGGTTCAATTTCTAGCACTGTAAAAAGTTTGTGGAGATTAACTTTCAGCTTTATATTGGAGAATCCCAGGTGCAAATAAACAATGAGTATGTAGCAGATCTTGGGTAGCATGTTCTTTAGTTGTCCATTCCTTTTGATCTCAGATGGAGTTAATACTCCTGTTCTCTGTGTTGATTTTCCATTTATATAAACTGTTCTTTGCTGAAAGTAGAGTGTCATTATTGTACTAGAGTCTAATTCTCCTTTTAGGAGTATTAATAGTTATTTATATATTTGGGAGCTTCCATATTGGGTGCACATAAATAAGGCTTTAGGTCGCTAATGGTTCAAAGTGTCTGTAGGTCAGTGCTTTTGGCTGGAGGTACATAGAATCCCTTAGAATTCTGAAAGCACTGATGCTGAACCCCGCTGAACCCGAGTTGTTTTTAATTTGTCTCTGGTGCAGGAAAGCTGGTGGGTGATTTTTGAAATCTCTCCATGTGATGCTTTTTTTTTTTTAAAAAAAAAGGATTTATCTTATTTTAAAATTATGCATCTGTTTATGAGTATATGTGTGTACGTACAGGTGGCTGAGGAGGTTGCAAGCATAGAATTCCCTGGAGTTGGGGTCTCAGGTGGTTGTGAGCTGCTTAGTATCATTGCTGGGATTTAAACTCTGGTCCTCTGCAAGAGTGCTATAAACTTTTAATCTCTCCAGCACTCTTGTCCATTTGATTCTAACATTCAAAGCAGGGTTGAGATACAGTACTACAGACATTTTCAAGTCTAACCCTGAATGATGTGATGTGAAAGCTTCCCTTGTGAGTAAATAATCAACACAGCAGAGAAAACGGAGGCCTAAGTTACTTGTAGTAGAAACATCAAATCCTACTGAAAATGTAAGTTGGCAGGCCAAACTCCAATAAGTATTCTATACAGCATTTGCTTTGAGATGGTGAAGAGAGCTGCATTCAATTCTAGAATTAATCACTTTATATATAATTATACTAGCATTTATTGTGCTTAGACTCAGAGGAGACACTGCAAAGAAAATGGGAAAATGGAACACCCATCTTTAAAGGGGTGCATTCTATATAAAAGGGCACCTTTTGAATTCATTAAAACTGCAGTACACTTGTAAAAAGGCTTTCTTTGAGTTTCTCCATATTTTAACCTTTCCTGAAGGGCAAGTTAAATCAGGGCTGATTTAGATTCACAGTTTTTTAACTGATGGCTGCCTCGTGAAATTACATCATAATCATTACCAGCAAACATTGAGTAAGCTCTCACAGGAGACAGTGTGGCATTGGGCTGGTTTCTCATCTCCCAGAAAGTGCATCTTCAATATACTGGGGGAACCATAATCACAGCTGAAATTCCAAATAAATATCTCATTCCTCACATTATTTTCACTGTTTCTATTTGCACTGATGATGGAGCCAATGTAGTTAAAACAGCATGAGACTGAACATTTACCCATGAGCTGAGTTCCACAAGCTGTCTCTACCGGCTGCCACACCATTCCAGTAAAAATAATAGAATTATTAAACATCTAAGGGAGAGTTACAAGATTTTTTTGAACTATCAAAGGTTATACATGTTTTCTTTAAGGCTATAACGGAGAAGTAGGGTATGGGCACAAAACATCAGAGACACTGAGGAAGATTATGTTGGTGTTTTCCTGTCAGAGGAACAGAAGTGTTTCCTTCTGCCCTAGCTGGTAAAAGTGTACAGTTTTAGATTTGGAACATGGGAGATTGGTGGAATGTTAACTTGTCGAGTGCTAGTAACCTCTCAGAAGGCCACTGATGAAGTCAGATTGTCGCCAGTCATAGAAAATGATGTATCCATTGTCTGAGAATTTCCTCAGAAATATCTTTCAGGAAGACCATGAAAAATGAAGAATCTCAATATAGTGGAAAGTGTTCTCTAAATGCAAATTCTCCTTGTGTCTGAAAATGACAAAATAACACATGCCTCAGATTATTAAAACATAGACTAAAAGCAAATACAGGTAGGGATGCAAGGATTAATTATTGCATATTTATGATAGCCACCCAAATGAGGCTCTAGAAAGTACATTTATAGCACAAATATAATAGCAAGATGCAGACATGCATAAGGTGGGCTATTGGATAATGTTCTGTAAAGTCAAGAAAGCAGTTGTGTTGTGTTTTGGTATTTTCATCTGAAATGGTCTTGTCATTCCAAGTGGACATTGGTTGTTCAGTTAAGGCTAGTTCCTACTTTATCTCATACAGTATCAGAAAATGTAAAACTATTTAGTGAGTGCTTCTGAAGTAAATTTTTAGGACTTTTGTAGCAGTATAGGGCAAAACCAGAACAGGGAAGTGAAAAGGGGTGGGTGGGAGAACAGGGGGAGGGAAGGGGGCTTATGGGACTTTTTGGGAGTGGGGGGCCAGAAAAGAGGAAATCATTTGAAATGTAAATGAAAATATATCGAATAAAAAAAGAAAAAAATATATAAATTGAGTTCAAAGACCTATAGAGTTCAAATACCAGTAGCATTTGTATGGCCTGGGTAGCGTATTAGAACACATTTGGATTTCTACTGCCATCCCTTTTTCCCTTTCCACTTCTCTAGGAATGCTTTCATACTAAACCAGAGTGTTTTAACCTTTGGTGTGCACAAATCACCTCCAGGAGTGGGAATCCTGTTAAAATGCAAATTCTGGTTTAGTACATCAGAGTGAAATTCAAAATTCTGTACTTCGACAAGCCCCTGGTTATTCTAGTGTTTCTGGTCTAGGATAAAAGTATGCTGTCCAAGATAGTAGCCTTAGCTAAATGTAACTACTAATCAGCTAAAACATAGGCTTTAGGAAATTCAGCAATAAAACCAGAATGTAAAGTGTTATTAATAATGTTTAACATTATTAGATGTTGATATTTTGAATTGAATGAATGACGTAAAATTTAGTATTATAGAATTTTGTGGTTTTAAAAGAAGAGAACTTAAAATTCAACATGTGGCTTAAACTGGATAATCCTCTAGAATCCTATTCTGATTTTCTTTTTTCATGTTTTACATTGAGAATCTACCTTAAATTCATTCTGCTAACATGCCATCATGCTAAGACTAGCTAAAATAAAACTTCTATTTATAAATTACAGAAACATTCTCAGTGAGATTTTTCTCCCTTATGGAAGTATACACACTATAAGTCAATTTTATAAGCAAATTTCTATTGCTCAGAATTTGAAGTCTTTTGTCAATACTTCAGGCTTCTCTGTGTGATGCATAATGTAGACTTTCCCCCTTTATGAATGAATATATGAGTAGTGCATTAATCATCTGTAATTATCTTTTGGAAACTATAGATGACAGATTAATAATTATACCCAAAGTATAATAAAGAGTTCTTAGATATCATGTTCCATTTTTCCAAAAATTTATACTTTTAAAAAACCTTTCTGCTTTATATTCAGCACAAATTGTTCATGTGCTTGGAAGTTTCTTCAGTCATATCTTTATTTTAAGTTCACTGATTTTTTTTTTCTTGGCTGTGTTGGCTGTATTATATCTACCAATGAACCCATTAATGGAATTTATTTCTTTCAATCATAGTCTGTCTTCCTGTCTTTGTTTCTTTCTTTGTTTCTCCCTTTCTTTCTCTGGTTTCCTTTCTTTCTTTCTTTCTTTCTTTCTTTCTTTCTTTCTTTCTTTCTTTCTTTCTTTCTTTCTTTCTTTCTTTCTTTCTTTCTTTCTTTCTTTCTTTCTTTCTTTCTTTCTTTCTTTCTTTCTTTCTTTCTTTCCTTCCTTCCTTCCTTCCTTCCTTCCTTCCTTCCTTCCTTCCTTCCTTCCTTCCTTCTTTTCTATTGTAGTGTTTTTTGTTTCTAGTATTTTCTACAAACTCTTCTTAGAGCTTTCATCCCTTTCTTATATCCCAGTTATTTGAAATTCCTGGTTCTCTCTATGGGCACATATGGGAATGTGGTAGGGTGTGTGTGCACAGTTTCTCTATATA
Organism: Apodemus sylvaticus; assembly: GCF_947179515.1. Classification (NCBI taxonomy): domain Eukaryota; kingdom Metazoa; phylum Chordata; class Mammalia; order Rodentia; family Muridae; genus Apodemus; species Apodemus sylvaticus. The sequence continues at coordinate 34,853,339 of NC_067495.1, forward strand.
GGACAATTGAATTAGGTAAGGACTTGGAAGAAACTTCTTTTTAAATTAGGCTGTCATCACAAGCTTATTACTTGCTAGAGAAAGTTGTAGGTAAAAGAACACATGAAATGATGGGTGGGAGGAAGATAAGGAAGGGGGGAAGGTATCTGTCAAGTGTCTACACATTGGTCATTTGCTATGTAACACACATCTCTGATATATAGTAGTGTAAAACACATTCTTTTTTCAATTATGGATTCTGTGAGTAGAGAATTGTGATGGGATAGGGTGGGGTGGAATTTAAATTATTTTTGTTCTATAATGCTGGGTCTCATCAGTTGCCTTCAATTGCATGAGAGCTGGTGGCTTGAATGACTGGGAAATATTTTTGCTCATATATCTCTGGGAGAAGTCAGCTGTGGGGCTAGGTAGGACTAACAATTAGATATTCTGAACTTGGCATTCTATCTATGAGAATGGGAATTGGGTTTTAGCTCAGGACATTCAGAGACAGAAATCAAGACATATCAAGCCCTTTAAAATATATATCTTTAAATACATCTAATCCTCAAGAGACTTGAGGTCCCAGGGAAGAAGGACACTCAGGGTGGAGAGAGGGGAGAGGAGGAGCACCCTCTTGAAGGCAAGGAAGAGGAGGAATGGGGTGAGGAACTGTAGGGGGGACAGGGAGGGGGCAATTGCTGGAATGTAAATAAAATTATTAAAAATAAAAATAAATTTAAAAAGTATACACCTTTACAAGTTACACAGCATTATTTTATCTATATTATATTCTTTTTTTATTTACATTGCAAATGATTTCCCCTTTTCTGGGACCCCACTCCCCGCAAGTCCCATAAGCCCTCTTCCGTCCCCCTATTCTTCCATCCACCCCTTCCCACTTCCCTGTTCTGGAATTCCCCTATACTCTTGCACTGAGTCTTTTCAGAACCAGGGGCCACTCCTCCATTCTTTTTGGACATAATTTAATTTGTGGATTATGTCCTGGGTATTCAAAGTTTCTAGGCTAATATCCACTTATCAGTGAGTGCATACCATGATTGATCTTTTGAGACTGGGTTACCTCACTTAGTATGATGTTCTCCAGCCCCATCCATTTGTCTAAGAATTTCATGAATTCATTGTTTCTAATGGCTGAATAGTAGTACTCCATTGTGTAAATATACCACATTTTTTGTATCCATTCCTCCGTTGAAGGACATCTGGGTTTTTTCCAGCTTCTGGCTACTACAAATAGGGCTGCTATGAACATAGTAGAGCATGTGTCCTTATTGCATGCTGAAGAATCCTCTGGATATATGCCCAGTAGTGGTATAACAGGGTCCTCAGGAAGTGACATGCCCAGTTTTCTGAGGAACCGCCATATATTATATTCTTATCATCAAGTCATCAGTCTAAATTCAGACTGAAGAAATGAGAATTATACTTTGCCTCTCTGTGTTTGTTTGTTTATTTATTTATTTATTTATTTATTTATTTATTTATTTATTTATTAGAAAACTGTTTTAGATGGGACATACCATTTTGGGCATTTTAGGAAAGGTCAGTTCATAACACTATACTAGCAATATATTCTGTTAGTGCTTGGGAGATCAGGAAGTTCACTTTGACTGAAGCATGGTATCACCCTGGAAAATTTCATTTTACTTTTTCCCCTAATGGCTCTATTCTATATTTTGTGTAATTTATCCCATGGGGAAGTAAAGAAACTTCTATCTACCCCAAATAGAGGGCAGTTATAAAGCACAGAAAGAAGTTTAAGTCTTGTTTGGTTTATTGTGGTTATTTACAGGGACAAGGGTGACTCTAAGAAAGCTGTATTACTGAAATTCCTATCCCCAGCATGTCCAGGTCATGGTTAGCTGTACCACAGGAGGTCAACCATTAGTCAACCTTATGTCCCCTATATACTTAATTACCCTCTCAAGACCACATGCATTTGAATCAAGAGAGAATGGAATCTGGAATTGCTGGAGAAGGTCTTCTAAGGGTTCATCCTGCTTTTACTAAGGAGTGCTAGCAGTCTCATTACCATTATCCTTTAATCTACCTATTAGCTGAAATGTTATAATTATTTTATTGCTATGACTAAAGGTTAAGGTTTTTTGTATGTCACTACAGCAGTTCAGCGTGAGGATGGTGATATTCATGCCACAGCACACTGGGAGGAATATTATTTTGATTGTATGATAGGTAGCCTGATATATTGGAAAACATATTTGCTCAGAGATTGCAAGGCCTAGACTTACTTCCTCTATTTTCTGAATAGATTGGATATACAGATATGTTTTGTACAGATATGAACATTTTTGTCCCTTCAAATATTGCTTTTATCATATATTTATGCAGAATGGAGAGCTGGCTTATGTATTATATCCAGTCCTTTTCTTGACTGAAGCCCATTAGCCTATTAACAAAATTATTTAGTAAAGAGAACTATATTTTCAAGGAGAGTGGGAAGAGATTGATGGGAAAGTTTTGAATAAGGAAAGGAAAGGGAAATTTAAATTAAATTACAATCTCATCTAAATAAATAAAATCTGGCAATCACATTTGTATCTCTTTAAAACGTAGCAACATTTTGAAAATATTTGATAACCGTAGAATAACTTTTCTCTTTGGTTAAATATTCTTTCAATCTTCTTTATGTCAATTATGTGTAAATAGTTATATTTCTTAATCACTGAATAGGTTTTCATTTAGCTCGAAGAATAATTTTGTGAATGTGTTCTCATTCTCTTTACAGACTGAATTTTCTAAGATGAACAAAAATATTTCCCAGAATATGAGATTCTTTTCTCCATGGGAAAATGAGGTGTATGGTCCCATTTTGGACACATAATGAGCTAAGTTATTAAAGATGATAAGCCTAAGTGACTTTGGGTGACTTTCTCTTAGAAACTATGCTCAATATGTTAGGAATCTCAAGTCACATGGTGACATCCTATGAAAGTGTTCCAGTTTGCAACCCCAACTACCAGGAATGTGAGCACACTTCAATAGTTCCAGCTTCTATTGACTGAGTCATCAAACATTGAGGTTCCTTGGGAAGTGATATTGAGTGGAAGAGAAATGGGCCCTCCTTGTTGAACCCTACCCAATTTTAGACTTAAGGGCAAAATAAATAGTTATTGGGTCCTTCAGTCATATTTTGTCATGATTTGTTGCATACATATAATGACTCAAAGCATGTTTTTAGATTATATATGAATATATGAATGTATACATATATATGAATTTTTCCTACATGTATGATTGTGCAGTACATATATACATGATGCCCATGATAGGTGCCAGATCTTCTGAAACTCTAGTTAAAGAAAGTTGTGAGCTCTCATGTAGGTTCTGGGAACTGAACATGAGTCCTCTGCAAGTAGAAAAAGCATTCCTAGCTACTGAAGTATTTCTTCAGCCCCAGTAATCATTATTTTTATTCTTTCACTATGTCTATTTCTGCTTGTATTTTATTTTTAACTCTTGTCCTTTCATTTCCACAATCTTATTTTCTTTTTTTTTTTCTTGGTGGAGACATTTATTGTTATTTTTTTTATTAGATATAATTTATTTACATTTCAAATGATTTCCCCTTTTCTAGCCCCCCCCCCTCCCCGAAAGTCCCGTAAGCCCCCTTCTCTTCCCCTGTCCTCCCTCCCACCCCTTCCCAGTTCCCCGTTCTGGTTTTGCCAAATACTGTTTCACTGAGTCTTTCCAGAACCAGGGACCACTCCTGCTTTCTTCTTGTATCTCCTTTGATGTGTGGATTATGTTTTGGGTATTCCAGTTTTCTAGGTTAATAACCACTTATTAGTGAGTGCATACCATGATTCACCTTTTGAGTCTGGGTTACATCACTTAGTATGATGTTCTCTAGCTCCATCCATTTGCCTAAGAATTTCATGAATTCATTGTTTCTAATGGCTGAATAGTACTCCATTGTGTAGATATACCACATTTTTTGCATCCACTCTTCTGTTGAGGGATACCTGGGTTCTTTCCAGCATCTGGCAAGTATAAATAGGGCTGCTATGAACATAGTAGAGCATGTATCCTTATTACATGGTGGGGAATCCTCTGGGTATATGCCCAGGAGTGGTATAGCAGGATCTTCTGGAAGTGAGGTGCCCAGTTTTCGGAGGAACCGCCAGACTGCTTTCCAGAGTGGTTGTACCAATTTGCAACCCCACCAGCAGTGGAGGAGTGTTCCTCTTTCTCCGCACCCTCTCCAACACCTGCTGTCTCCTGAATTTTTAATCTTAGCCATTCTGACTGGTGTAAGATGAAATCTTAGGGTTGTTTTGATTTGCATTTCCATAATGACTAATGAAGTTGAGCATTTTTTAAGATGCTTCTCCGCCATCCGAAGTTCTTCAGGTGAGAATTCTTTGTTTAACTCTGTACCCCATTTTTTAATAGGGTTGTTCGGTTTTCTGGAGTCTAACTTCTTGAGTTCTTTATATATATTGGATATTAGCCCTCTATCTGATGTAGGATTGGTGAAGATCTTTTCCCAATTTGTTGGTTGCCGATCTGTCCTCTTGATGGTGTCCTTTGCCTTACAGAAACTCTGTAACCTTATGAGGTCCCATTTGTCAATTCTTGCTCTTAGAGCATACGCTATTGGTGTTCTGTTCAGAAACTTACTCCCTGTACCGATGTCCTCAAGGGTCTTCCCCAGTTTCTTTTCTATTAGCTTCAGAGTGTCCGGCTTTATGTGGAGGTCCTTGATCCATTTGGATTTGAGCTTAGTACAAGGAGACAAGGATGGATCAATTCGCATTCTTCTGCATGCTGACCTCCAGTTGAACCAGCACCATTTGTTGAAAAGGCTATCTTTTTTCCATTGGATGTTTTCAGCCCCTTTGTCCAGGATCAAGTGGCCATAGGTGTGTGGGTTCATTTCTGGATCTTCAATCCTGTTCCATTGATCCTCCTGCCTGTCACTGTACCAATACCATGCAGTTTTTAACACTATTGCTCTGTAGTATTGCTTGAGGTCAGGGATACTGATTCCCCCAGATTTTCTTTTGTTGCTGAGAATAGTTTTAGCTATCCTGGGTTTTTTGTTGTTCCAGATGAATTTGATAATTGCTCTTTCTAACTCTGTGAAGAATTGAGTTGGGATTTTGATGGGTATTGCATTGAATCTGTATAGTGCTTTAGGCAAAATGGCCATTTTAACTATATTGATTCTACCGATCCATGAGCATGGGGGGTTTTCCCATTTTTTGAGGTCTTCTTCCATTTCCTTCTTCAGAGTCTTGAAGTTCTTGTCATACAGATCTTTCACATGTTTGTATGAGTCACCCCAAGATACTTTATACTGTTTGTGGCTATTGTGAAGGGGGTCATTTCCCTAATTTCTTTCTCAGCCTGCTTATCCTTTGAGTATAGGAAGGCCACTGATTTGCTTGAGTTGATTTTATAACCTTCCACTTTGCTGAAGTTGTTTATCAGCTGTAGGAGCTCTCTAGTGGAGTTTTTTGGGTCACTTAGGTAGACTATCATGTCGTCTGCAAATAATGATAGTTTGACTTCCTCCTTTCCAATTTGTATCCCTTTGACCTCCTTATGTTGTCGAATTGCCCGAGCTAGTACCTCAAGTACAATATTGAAAAGATAAGGAGAAAGGGGGCAGCCTTGTCTGGTCCCTGATTTCAGTGGAATTGCTTCAAGTTTCTCTCCATTTAGTTTGATGCTGGCTACCGGTTTGCTGTATATTGCTTTTACTATGTTTAGGTACAGGCCTTGAATTCCTGTTCTCTCCAAGACTTTAAGCATGAAAGGATGCTGAATTTTGTCAAATGCTTTTTCAGCATCCAATGAAATGACCATGTGGTTTTGTTCTTTGAGTTTGTTTATGTAGTGGATTGTATTGATGGATTTCCGTATATTGAACCAACCCTGCATTCCCGGGATAAAGCCTACTTGATCATGGTGGATGATCGTTTTGATGTGTTCTTGGATTCGGTTGGCAAGAATTTTATTGAGTATTTTTGCATCGATGTTCATAAGGGAAATTGGTCTGAAGTTCTCTTTCTTTGTTGGATCTTTTTGTGGCTTTGGTATCAGCGTAATTGTGGCTTCGTAGAAGGAATTGGGTAGTGTTCCTTCTGTTTCTATTTTGTGGAATAGTTTGAAGAGTATTGGTGTTGACTCTTCTTTGAAGGTCTGGTAGAATTCTGCACTGAAACCATCTGGTCCTGTGCTTTTTTTGGTTGGAAGACTTTCTATGACTCCTTCTATTTCTTTAGGCTTTATGGGACTGTTCAGATGGTCTAGTTGGTCCTGATTTAATTTTGGTATTTGGTATCTGTCAAGGAAATTGTCCATTTCCTCCAGATTCTCCAGTTGTGTTGAGTACAGGCTCTTGTAGTAGGATCTGATGATTTTTTGGATTTCCTCAGTTTCCATTGTTATGTCTCCCTTTTCATTTCTAAGTTTGTTAATTTGGATACTTTCTCTGTGCCCTTTGGTCAGTCTGGCTAAGGGTTTATCTATCTTGTTGATTTTCTCAAAGAACCAGCTCCTGGTTTTGTTGATTTTTTGTATGGTTCTCTTTGTTTCTACTTGATTGATTTCGGCCCTGAGTTTGATGATTTCCTGCCTTCTACTCCTCCTGGGTGAAATAGCTTCTTTTTGTTCCAGGGCTTTCATGTGTGTCATTAAGCTGTTAGTGTATGCTCTCTCCATTTTCTTTTTGGAGGCACTCAGGGCTATGAGTTTTCCTCTTAGCACTGCTTTCATTGTGTCCCATAGATTTGGGTATGTTGTGTTTTCATTTTCATTGTGTTCTAAAAAGTCTTTAATTTCTTTCTTTATTTCTTCCTTGACCAAGGTATCATTGAGTAGAGTATTGTTCAATTTCCACGTGTATGTGGGTTTTCTGTTGTTTCTGTTGCTATTGAAGACCACTTTTATTCCATAGTGATCAGATAGGAGGCATGGGATTAGTTCGATCTTCTTATATTTGTTGAGGTCTGTCTTGTGACCAATTATATGGTCGATTTTGGAGAAGGTACCATGAGGTGCTGAAGAAAAGGTATATTCTTTTGTTTTAGGATAGAATGTTCTATATATATCAGTTAAATCTAATTGGTCCAAAGCTTCAATTAGTTTCATTGTGTCCTTGTTTAGTTTCTGTTTTCCTGATCGGTCCATTGAGGAAAGTGCAGTGTTGAAGTCACCCACAATTATTGTGTTAGGTGCAGTGTGTGCTTTGAGTTTTAATAAAGTTTCTTTTATGAAAGAGGGTGCCCTTGCATTTGGAGCATAGATGTTCAGGATTGAGAGTTCTTCTTGTTGTATTTTTCCTTTGACCAGCAAGAAGTGTCCCTCAGAGTCTCTTTTGATGACTTTGGGTTGAAAGTCAATTTTATCTGATATTAAAATGGCTACTCCAGCTTGTTTCCTGAGACCATTTGCTTGTAAAATTGTCTTCCAGCCTTTTACTCTAAGGTAGTGTTTGTCTTTGACCCTGAGGTGTGTTTCCTGTAAGCAGCAAAATGTAGGGTCCTGTTTACGTATCCAGTCAGTTAGTTTGTGTCTTTTTATTGGGGCATTGAGTCCATTGATGTTAAGAGATATTAAGGAATAGTGATTGTTACTTCCTATCATTTTTGACGTTATTTTTTAAATTTGATTGCTTAACTTCTTTTGGGTTTGATGAAAGGTTACTATCTTGCTTTTTTCAGGGTGAAGTTTCCCTCCTTGTATTGGTGTTGTCCTCCTATTATCCTTTTTAGGGCTGGGTTTGTGGATAGATATTGGGTAAACTTGGTTTTGTCGTGGAATATCTTAGTTTCTCCATCTATGGTGATTGAGAGTTTTGCTGGATATAGTAGTTTTGGTTGGCATTTGTGTTCTCTTAGAGTCTGCATGAGATCTGCCCAGGACCTTCTAGCCTTCATAGTCTCAGGTGAAAAGTCTGCTGTGATTCTGATAGGTCTTCCTTTATATGTTACTTGGCCTTTTTCTCTTACTGCCTTTAATATTCTTTCTTTGTTTAGAACATTTGATGTTTTGATTATTATGTGACGGGAAGTATTTCTGTTCTGGTCCAGTCTGTTTGGAGTTCTGTAGGCTTCTGGTATATTCATGGGCATCTCTCTCTTTAGGTTAGCGAAGTTTTCTTCCATAATTTTATTGAAGATATTTGCTGGCCCTTTAAGTTGTAAATCTTCACTCTCATCTATGCCTATAATCCTTAAGTTTGGTCTTCTCATTGTGTCATGGATTTCCTGGATATTTTGGGTTACAAGCTTTTTGCATTTTGCATTTTCTTTAACTGTTGAGTCCATGGTTTCTATGGAATCTTCAGCATCTGAGATTCTTTCTTCTATCTCTTGTATTCTCTTGTTGATATTTGCATCTCTGTCCCCTGATTTCTTCCCAAGGCTTTCTATCTCCAAAGTTGTCTCCCTTTGAGTTTTCTTAGTTGTTTCTACTTCTGATTTTAGATCCTGGATGGTTTTGCTTAGCTCCTTCACTTGCTTGTTTGTGCTTTCCTGTAATTCTTTAAGAGATTTTTGTGTTTCCTCTTTCATGACCTCAGCCTGTTGACCAAAGTTCTCCTGTATTTCTTTAAGTGTTTTTTGCATTTCCTCCTTGTTGGCTTTTGTATTCTCCTGGATTTCTTTCAATGATTTTTGTGTTTCCCTTGCAAGGGCTTCTAACTTTTGATCCATTTTCTCCTGAATTTCTTTAAGTATGTCCTTCATGTGTTCCTGTACCAGCATCATGACCAGTGATTTTAAATCCAAATCTTGTTTTACTGGTGTGATGGGGTATCCAGGACATGCTGGTAGAGGAGAATTGGGTTCAGATGTTGCCATATTGCCTTGATTTCTGTTAGTGACGTTCCTGCGTTTGCCTTTTGCCATCTAGCTCTCACTGGTGTTACTTGGTCTTGTCAGTGCTGGACTCACCAGTGCAAGCTGCCCCTTCCCCGTTGGCCTCTGGTGCACAGCTTACACCCTGCACTGCCTGTAGACAGGGTGCTGCTGTCCAGGCTGTTCAGATCCTGAAGCAGGCACCTGAAGGCTCCCGCTGGGGCCCGCAGGATTTATTGGAGCACACCGACTTCTCCCAGCTGGCCGCCCGGAAGCCCCCACTAGCCTCTTGAGGGACCTGGAGATGTGGTGCGGCCACCCAGGCTGATCTGAAGCGGAGAGAGTTGACCTGAGGGCTTCTGCCTGAGGCCTTGCCCCAGATTGTGTCTGTGGACCAGATGGAACCCGTGTGCACCCCCAGGGAGCTCCGAAGGTGTATGCTGCTGTGACCTCCCCTGTGTTCTGCTCACTCCGCTGGGCAGCCAATTTCCCCAACCGTGCTGGCGCACACTAGGTTAGCCTTGTCGCCCAGGCCCTGAGTCCAGGCAAAAGCCTGGGAGGCCAAGGTCCGAGCAAAGTTCCCCTAGGGCTATGACTGTTAATTGGGTCTGCCAGGTGACCCGGATGGCGGGCGTGCGTGTCCGAGCTCCCCGAAAGCACCAGGAGAGTCTGTTGTGCTAATAACCTCCTGGGCGGGTTGATACACAGATGGCCCACCAAGCCGCCCAGTTCTTGGGGTCAGTCCTGTGCCTTTTGGGGCCTAGACCCCCGTTTTGTTAGCCTCAGGCTACGCTTGTTAGCCGTCTCTGCCCTCCTGAGCACTCTGGGTCCTGTAGGCAAAATGGCGGCGCGTGCGGCCGGCCAGGGCAAAAAAAACTCCTGGCTGGGTTGGCGCCCCGATGGCCACTCGAACAGCCCAGGGCCTGGGTGCAGGCCAACGCCCGTCAGGCTCAGACCCCTGCGGTGTTGGGCCTAGGATTATGTTTGTGTACCTCAGTCTGTCCGATCTCTGGAGCCCGGAATCAAGATGGAGGTGAGTCTCTCCTGACTGGCGGGAAGCCGAGTTCTGAAGTGGCTTCCGTGCAGCGAAAGGCTCCACAGAACCGCAGCTGCTTGCCGCCCGGCTGGTCAGTGAAGGTCAGTGGTCGTGGAGGCAGGGCCTAACTGGACCCTGTGTTGCCTTGGTTCCACCGCTGATGGCCCTTCAGCTGGACCAGCTACTGCTGCTGCCACCGCCGCCGCCGCCGCCCTCTGTATCCCACAATCTTATTTTCTTTCCTGCCCATTATTGGTTTTTACTTAAAAGTTGTCTTATACATGATCATTGTTTAGTAATTGCTTTTATATTAATGATAGATGTGATTTCATTATAAACTTCATATGTTGAAGGGTATGTTTGTGTCCATTCTGTTAATTTTAAAGCATTTTCTTTAATCTCTCTCTCTCTGTCTCTCTCTGTCTCTCTCTCTCTCTCTCTCTCTCTCTCTCACACACACACACACACACACACACACATACACACACACACAAACTAAAATTTTGTTACTAATTTTGGGTGGAGCTTTGATTGATTTCTTTGCTCTGAGTATCCACAGTCCTCACAGGAACTTTTTGTGATGGTTTAGAATAAATGAGTATGTGAATATTCTTATTATTCTTGTGAATCAATCCAGTTTCATATCTTTTTTAATATTTAAGCTCTTGACAAATGGTATTACTAAATTATTTTGGTATAAAATGTGGTGTTGCCATATTTCTTAAAAAGGTTTTGCTGAATTCTTCCCTTTTCATTTCTCATAGACTTAAAAATATGCCCTTTGAATGATGAAGAAGACAATATTTTCTTTCAGTGATTCTTGAGGTAGGTTCTCCTAGGGCTTTTTTTTTTTTTTAAAAAAAGCTACCTCTGTCCTGATACCTGGAATGTGACTTAGAAGTGTTTTGAGTCCTTCTTTTATGCTTTAGAATTTATTTTCCTGTATCTTCTTTATCATCAGTTCTGTAGGATACTATTCCAATGCAAAACCAACCCAGTAATATCAACATATTCATCTTACTTCCTTCTATGTAGAATTAGTAAATTTGCACCCACATATCTTAGTTGGGGTCACTATTGTTGGGATGAAACATGATGACCAAAGATACTTTGGGAGGAAAGGGCTTATTTGCTTCCACAGCACTGTTCATCATTGAACAAAGTCTAGATTGGAACTCAAACAGGGCAGGATTTTAAAGGTAGAAGCCACGAAGGGGTGCTGCTTACTGGCTTGCTCCCATAACTTTTATCAGCTTGCTTTTCTATAGAACCTAGGTCCAACAGCCCATGAATGGCACTACGCACCATCGTCAATAATCAGTGAAGAAAATCTACTACAGACTTGCCTACAGATGGATCTTATAGAGGAATGTTCTCAATTGACATTCCATCTTTTAAGATGGTTCTTGTTTGTGTCACATTGGCATAAATCTAGACAGGACACTGAGTATTTTTAATTCAATGGTACTCAGTTATTACCATTTTATAATAACTTATCACCTGAGGTAAAAGGCAATGTCTGCCTTTTAGCAACAACTGATTTGGTTCTCTGAAGTCCTAGGATTGCAAGCCTATATGTGCTGCTTCTGTGGTGCTAAGGGTTGAACCCAGAACCTTTGGCATAGCACACTACCCACAGAGTTATATCACTAGCTGCTTTTACTATGATTTCTTTCTTTCTTTCTTTCTTTCTTTCTTTCTTTCTTTCTTTCTTTCTTTCTTTCTTTCTTTCTTTCTTTCTTTCTCTCTTTCTTTCTTTCCTTCTCTTTCTTTCTTTCTTTCTTTCTTTCTTTCTTTCTTTCTTTCTTTCTTTCTTTCTTTCTTTCTTTCTTTCTTCATTCATTCATTTTACATTCTCATCACTCTCCCCCATCCCAGTCCACACCTTGCAGAGTCCCTTACTCCACCCACTTTTCTTCTCCTCTGAGATAGTGGGGGCGCCCTGGGTATCTTCCACTCTGGTACATCAAGTCTCAGCAAGGTAGGTGCATATTCTCTCATTGTGCCCAGATAAGGCAGCCCAGTTAGAGAATGAATTTTATTGGCTATAGAGGAGTCATTGGAGTAGATCAGATTGAACTTGAGCATGAATAACAAAAGAATTGTGTGGTTGAAAGGTGCATTTGAAGTCACTGGAAGACTACTTATCAAGCAAGAAATTTCTTCTAGGCTTTAATATATTTTACATTTCTTCACAGTGTATTCTATATCCCAGTACTAAAAATCCCCATTGTGTATGTGTGTGTGTGTGTGTGTGTGTGTGTGTGTGTGTGTGAGAGAGAGAGAGAGAGAGAGAGAGAAGAGAGAGAGAGAGAGAGAGAGAGAGGTGTAAATGTTGGTGGGATTTGATGATAGGCATACTAATATACTAAGCTATGTTGATGCTATTCTCTCTGCATTGCCTCTTCTCTTCCTGTATACAGTCGTTCTTCAGCCTTCATTCTTCATTGATTGAGGACTGCTCCCAGCACTGGGACTTACTGCACTCTATCTTATAGAGTTTATCTGTTGTTATGCAATGCTTGGGGGAATATATGTAATCAATCAATGGTGATTTAATAGCATCAGTAAATGAGTAAAATTTGTAAGATTTATCTTTTGTTTTGATTTTTGATGTCTCAAAGCTAAAACTTGTGTTAGAAATCATGTCTGTTTAAAGCAGACTTTGTGAAACACTAAGATAATGAGTTACATTACTCTCCAAAAACCTAACAGCTTTAATGGTTAAAGTATTTCACACACCCTCACTAGAAGGCAGTGTAGATTCTGATGACAATGCTTTGCTTTTCTCTATATTATACACTAAATAGAAGGACAAGGTTTGGGAAAATTTTCATTAGGTAGAGATGTGTGACGGTTTTAACACAGGGTGTATTAATACATTTACTTATTTATCACTTGTGTTACTTATACAGTATTCTCTTATCCATAAAGTTAGTTGCGCCACTGTGAAACTTAGAATAAGTGTTCTGTGTATTTTGTTTATTTATTTTACTTCACAATAAATTGACTCATGTCACTTGTCTAAAGGAACTTAAAAGTTGCTTGGTGGCACATGCCTTTAACTTTAGGACTCTTTCTTTGTGAGTTCCAGGCCAGCCTGGTCTACATAGTGAGTTCCAGGCCAGCTAGGGCTGCATGGTGAAAAAGCAATTTAATAGAAAAAAAGAACCAAGTACTAAATTTATATAAAACGGAATCTTAGAAAATAATGATGTTAAAAATTAATATAGTTTTTAATCATTAGACAAGCATACCTCCCTGGAAATTTTAAGTGTAGTTATGATGTAATTTGATTTATAAAATCATCTGTGTAACAATGAGTAATCTTTTTTAAAAGTACAGTTCCCTCTGAGTTCATATGTGCGTTACTGTTGTGTCTGAAAGACACTGTTTTCAAGGAATCATCCACCATCTCTAGCTCTTACAATGTTTCTTTCTCCTCATCCCTGAACCTTGATGGGAGGATCTTGACGGAGACAGCCCATTTAGAGCTGAATGCTCCAAGGTCTCTCACTCTCCTCATATTGTTCATTTGTAAGTCTCTGTGTTAGTTCCCATCTACTAAAAGAAATGGCTTCTTTGATGATGGTTGAGAAATGTTCTGCTCTATGTGTATGGCACACACACACACACACACACACACACACACACACACACACACACAAGATCTTCATAGGTTCAAACCAGGAAAAAAAAACAGCACTGAGAAAGAATGTAGACTCAAAGTCCCACCCCTAACTAAGAAGATATTTGAAATAGATACCTTTTGGGAAAGGGAAGAATCAACTTTTTTGCAATAGTGTGTCACTGGGTATATATACCAACCATATTACAGGGCAGACCACATCCTAGGAATAGTTACCCAGCACCAAACAAACTCCATATTTTGTTTTTGATTTTCATTTTTTTGTTTTGTTTTGTTTGTATATTTTTATTGGTCTTCTTTTTATTTAGTTTGTCTATTTTGATTTTTATCTTGTTTTATTTTTGTTTCCCTGTTACTTTTTTTAGAGCATTAAAAGATGAAGTTGAATGGGAAGGGACATGGGAGGGAACTGAGAGTTGCTAGAGGAGAGGAAAGAATATTATTAAGCTATAGCATTAAAAAACATTTAATCAATACTAATAAAAATGAAATACAGCTCTCGAAAAAATGGTTAAATGTCAAAAGTATGTTAGCAGTGTGTCACAAACAGAAAATTGTAGGCTCCATCCTTCTTAAGTATGTACTTAATATGTAATCTGGTTCACACTGAAGATGTTTTCGATTTGAGAATTTCAGTCTAAAAGACACAAAACTGCTTAACTGCCCAAATCCAGTTCAGTCTGTCTAGATTATGAACTCCTGGTAAGAAAAAACCTTCCTGTATTTGTTTTGTTTTTCCTATGGCTATAATGCTGAGTATATAAAGAATCATTAGTAAATTCTTTTTTTTTCTTATAAATGATAATATTTAATTAGGACTGATATACATTTTCAGAAGTTCAGTATATTATTTTTTTTCTATTCGATATATTTTTATTTACATTTCAAATGATTTCCCCTTTTCTAGCCCCCCACTCCCCGAAAGTCCCATAAGCCCCCTTCTCTTTCCCTGTACTCCCACCCACCACTTCCCACACCCCATTCTGGTTTTGCCGAATACAGCTTCACTGAGTCTTTCCAGAACAAGGGGCCACTCCTCCTTTCTTCTTGTACTTCATTTGATGTGTGGATTATGTTTTGGGTATTCCAGGTTTCTAGGTAAATATACACTTATTAGTGAGTGCATACCATGATTCACCTTTTGAGTCTGGGTTACCTCACTTAGTATGATGTTCTCTAGCTCCATCCATTTGCTTGAGAATTTCATGAATTCATTGTTTGTAATGGCTGAATAGTACTCCATTGTGTAGATATACCACATTTTTTGCATCCACTCTTCTGTTGAGGGATACCTGGGTTCTTTCCAGCATCTGACAATTATAAATAGGGCTGCTATGAACATAGTAGGGCATGTATCCTTATTACATGGTGGGGAATCCTCTGGGTATATGCCCAGGAGTGGTATAGCAGGATCTTGTGGAAGTGAGGTGCCAAGTTTTCGGAGGAACCGCCAGACTGATTTCCAGAGTGGTTGTACCAATTTGCAACCCCACCAGCAATGAAGGAGTGTTCCTCTTTCTCCACATCCTCTCCAACACCTGCTGTCTCCTGAATTTTTAATCTTAGCCATTCTGACTGGTATAAGGTGAAATCTCAGGTTTGTTTTGATTTGCATTTCCCTAATGACTAATGAAGTTGAGCATTTTTTAAGATGCTTCTCCACCATCTGAAGTTCTTCAGGTGAGAATTCTTTGTTTAACTCTGTACCCCATTTTTTAATAGGGTTGTTTGGTTTTCTGGAGTCTAGCTTCTTGAGTTCTTTATATATATTGGATATTAGCTCTCTATCTGATATAGGATTGGTGAAGATCTTTTCCCAATTTGTTGGTTGCCGATTTGTCCTTTTGATGGTGTCCTTTGCCAAACAGAAACTTTGTAATTTTATGAGGTCCCATTTGTCAATTTTTGATCTTAGAGCATACGCTATAGGTGTTCTGTTCAGAAACTTTCTCCCTGTACCGATGTCCTCAAGGGTCTTCCCCAGTTTCTTTTCTATTAGCTTCAGAGTGTCTGGCTTTGTGTGGAGGTCCTTGATCCATTTGGATTTGAGCTTAGTACAAGGAGACTAGGATGGATCAATTCGCATTCTTCTGCATGCTGACCTCCAGTTGAACCAGCACCATTTGTTGAAAAGGCTATCTTTTTTCCATTGGATGTTTTCAGCCCCTTTGTTGAGGATCAAGTGGCCATAGGTGTGTGGGTTCATTTCTGGATCTTCAATCCTGTTCCATTGATCTGCCTGCCTGTCACTGTACCAATACCATGCAGTTTTTAACACTATTGCTCTGTAGTATTGCTTGAGGTCAGGGATACTGATTCCCCCAGAATTTCTTTTGTTGCTGAGAATAGTTTTAGCTTTCCTGGGTTTTTTGTTATTCCAGATGAATTTGATAATTGCTCTTTCTAACTCTGTGAAGAATTGAGTTGGGATTTTGATGGGTATTGTGTTGAATCTGTATATTGCTTTTGGCAAAATGGCCATTTTAACTATATTGATCCTGCTGATCCATGAGCATGGGAGGTTTTCCCATTTTTTGAGGTCTTCTTCCATTTCCTTCTTCAGAGTCTTGAAGTTCTTGTCATACAGATCTTTCACATGTTTGGTAAGAGTCACCCCAAGATACTTTATACTGTTTGTGGCTATTGTGAAGGGGGTCATTTCCCTAATTTCTTTCTCAGCCTGCTTATCCTTTGAGTATAGGAAGGCCACTGATTTGCTTGTGTTGATTTTATAACTTGCCACTTTGCTGAAGTTGTTTATCAGCTGTGGGAGTTCTCTAATTGAGTTTTTTGGGTCACTTAGGTAGACTATCATGTCATCTGCAAATAATGATAGTTTGACTTCTTCCTTTCCAATTTGTATCCCTTTGACCTCCTTATGTTGTCGAATTGCCCGAGCTAGTACCTCAAGTACAATATTGAAAAGAAAAGGAGAGAGGGGGCAGCCCTGTCTAGTCCCTGATTTGAGTGGGATTGCTTCAAGTTTCTCTCCATTTAGTTTGATGCTGGCTGCCGGTTTGCTGTATATTGCTTTTACTATGTTTAGGTATGGGCCTTGAATTCCTGTTCTTTCCAAGACTTTAAGCATGAAAGGATGCTGAATTTTGTCAAATGCTTTTTCAGCATCCAATGAAATGACCATGTGGTTTTGTTCTTTGAGTTTATTTATGTAGTGGATTGCATTGATGGATTTCCGTATATTGAACCAACCCTGCATTCCCGGGATAAAGCCTACTTGATCATGGTGGATGATCGTTTTGATGTGTTCTTGGATTCGGTTGGCAAGAATTTTATTGAGTATTTTTGCATCGATGTTCATAAGGGAAATTGGTCTGAAGTTCTCTCTCTTTGTTGGATATTTGTGTGGTTTTGGTATCAGCGTGATTGTGGCTTTGTAGAAGGAATTGGGTAGTGTTCCTTCTGTTTCTATTTTGTGGAATAGTTTGAAGAGTATTGGTGTTAACTCTTCTTTGAAGGTCTGATAGAATTCTGCACTGAAACAATCTGGTCCTGTGCTTTTTTTGGTTGGAAGACTTTCTATGACTCCTTCTATTTCTTTAGGGGTTATGGGACTGTTTAGATGATCTATTTGGTCCTGATTTAATTTTGGTATTTGGTATCTGTCAAAGAAATTGTCCATTTCCTCCAGATTCTCCAGTTTTGTTGAGTATAGGCTCTTGTAGTAGGAGCTGATGATTTTTTGGATTTCCTCAGTTTCTGTTGTTATATCTCCCTTTTCATTTCTAAGTTTGTTAATTTGGATACTTTTTTTGTGCCCTTTGGTCAGCCTGGCCAAGGGTTTATCTGTCTTGTTGATTTTCTCAAAGAACCAGCTCCTGGATTTGTTGATTCTTTGAACGGTTCTCTTTGTTTCCAATTGATTGATTTCAGCCCTGAGTTTGATGATTTCCTGTCTTCTACTCCTCCTGGGTGAATTGGCTTCTTTTTGTTCCAGGGCTTTCAGGTATGTCATTAAGCTGTTAGTGTATGCTCTCTCCATTTTCTTTTTGGAGGCACCCAGGGCTATGAGTTTTCCTCTTAGCACTGCTTTCATTGTGTCCCAAAGATTTGGGTATGTTGTGCCTTCATTTTCATTAAATTCTAAAAAGTCTCTGATTTCTTTCTTTATTTCTTCTTTGGTCAAGGTGTCATTGAGTAGAGTATTATTCAGCCTCCATGTGTATGTGGGCTTTCTGTTGTTTTTGTTGCTATTGAAAATCACTCTTACACCATAGTGATCTGATAGCAGGCATGGGATTAGTTCGGTCATCTTATATTTGTTGAGGTCTGCCTTGTGTCCAATTATATGGTTGATTTTGGAGAAGGTACCATGAGGTGCTGAGAAAAAGGTATATTCTTTTGCTTTAGGGTGAAATGTTCTATAAATATCAGTCAAATCCAATTGGTCCAAAGCTTCAATTAGTTTTACTGTGTCCCTGTTTAGTTTCTGTTTTCCCGATTGGTCCATTGAGGAGAGTGCAGTGTTGAAGTCCCCCACAATTATTGTGTTAGGTGCAATGTGTGCTTTGAGCTTTAATAAAGTTTCTTTTACAAATGAGGGTGCCCTTGCATTTGGCGCATAGATGTTCAGAATTGAAAGTTCTTCTTGGTGGATTTTTCCTTTGACTAGCAAGAAGTGTCCTTCTGTGTCTCTTTTGATGACTTTAGGTTGAAAGTCAATTTTATCTGATATTAGAATGGCTACTCCTGCTCGTTTCCTGTGACCATTGGCTTGTAAGATTGTCTTCCAGTCTTTTACTCTAAGGTAGTTTTTATCTTTGACACTGAGGTGTGTCTCCTCTATACAGCAAATTGTAGGGTCTGTTTCCTTATCCACTCTGTTAGTCTATGTCTCTTTATTGGGGAATAGAGACCATTGATTTTAAGAGATATTAGGGAATAGTGATTATTACTTCCTGTCATTTTTGATGTTCTTTTTATATTTGAGTGGTTATCTTCTTTTGGGTTTGATGAAGGAAGGTAACTATCTTGCTTTTTCCAGGGTGTAGTTTCCCTCCTTGTATTGGAGTTTTCCTCCTGTTATTCTTTGCAGAGCTGGGTTTGTGGAAAGATATTGTGTAAATTTGGTTTTGTCATGGAATATCTTGGTTTCTCCATCTATGGTGAATGAGAGTTTTGCTGGGTATAGTAGTCTTGGCTGACATTTGTGTTCTCTTAGAGTCTGCATGAGATCTGCCCAGGATCTTCTAGCTTTCATGGCCCCTGGTGAGAAGTCTGGTGTGATTCTGATAGGTCTTCCTTTATATGTTACTTGGCCTTTCTCTCTTACTGCCTTTAATATTCTTTCTTTGTTTAGTGCATTTGGTGTTTGGATTATTATGTGACGGGAGGTATTTCTGCTCAGGTCCAGTCTGTTTGGAGTTCTGTAGGCTTCTTGTATATTCATAGGCATCTCTCTCTTTAAGTTAGGAAAGTTTTCTTCCATAATTTTGTTGAAGATATTTGCTGCCCCTTTCTGTTGTAAATCTTCACTCTCAACTGACCTTCGCTGACCAGCCGGGCGGCAAGCAGCTGCGGTTCTGCGGAGCCTTTCGCTGCATGGAAGCCACTTCAGAACTCGGCTTCCCGCCAGTCAGGAGAGACTCACCTCCATCTTGATCCCGGGCTCCAGAGATCGGTCAGACTGAGGTACACAAACATAATCCTAGGCCCAACACCACAGGGGTCTGAGCCAGACGGGTGTTGGCCTGCACCCAGGCCCTGGGCTGTTCGAGTGGCCATCGGGGCGCCAACCCAGCCAGGAGTTTTTTTTTGCCCCGGCCAGCGCACGCGCCGCCATTTTGCCTACAGGAGCCAGAGTGCTCGGGAGGGCAGAGACTGCTAAGAAGCGTAGCCTGAGGCTAACAAAACGGGGGTCTAGGCCCCAAAAGGCACAGGACTGACCCCAAGAACTGGGCGGCTTGGTGGGCCATCTGTGTGTCAACCCGCCCAGGAGGTTATTAGCACAACAGACTCTCCCGGTGCTTTCGGGGAGCGCGGACGCACACGCCCGCCATCCGGGTCACCTGGCGGACCCAAATAACAGTCATAGCCCTAGGGGAACTTTGCTCGGACCTTGGCCTCCCAGGCGTTTGCCTGGACTCAGGGCCCGGGCGACAAGGCTAACCTAGTGTGCGCCAGCCCGGTTGGGGAAATCGGCTGCCCAGCGGAGTGAGCGGAACACAGGGGAGGTCACAGCAACATGCACCTTCGGAGCTCCCTGGGGGTGCACACGGGTTCCATCTGGCACACAGACACAATCTGGGGCAAGGCCTCAGGCAGAAGCCCTCAGGTCAACTCTCTCCGCTTCAGATCAGCCTGGGTGGCCGCCACATCTCCAGGTCCCTCAAGAGGCTAGTGGGGGCTTCCGGGCGGCCAGCTGGGAGAAGTCGGTGTGCTCCAATAAATCCTGCGGGCCCCAACGGGAGCCTTCAGGTGCCTGCTTCGGGATCTGAACAGCCTGGACAACAGCACCCTGTCTACAGGCAGTGCAGAGTGTAAGCTGTGTATCAGAGGCCAACGGGGAAGGGGCAGCTTGCACTGGTGAGTCCAGCACTGACAAGACCAAGTAACACCAGTGAGAGCTAGATGGCAAAAGGCAAACGCAGGAACGTCACTAACAGAAATCAAGGCAATATGGCAACATCTGAACCAAATTCTCCTCTACCAGCAAGTCCTGGATACCCCATCACACCAGTAAAACAAGATTTGGATTTAAAATCACTGGTCATGATGCTGGTACAGGAACACATGAAGGACATTCAGGAGAAAATGGATCAAAAGTTAGAAGCCCTTGCAAGGGAAACACAAAAATCATTGAAAGAAATCCAGGAGAATACAAAAGCCAACAAGGAGGAAATGCAAAAAACACTTAAAGAAATACAGGAGAACTTTGGTCAACAGGCTGAGGTCATGAAAGACGAAACACAAAAATCTCTTAAAGAAATACAGGAGAACTTTGGTCAACAAGCTGAGGTCATGAAAGAAAAAACACAAAAATCTCTTAAAGAATTACAGGAAAGCACAAACAAGCAAGAGAAGGAGCTAAGCAAAACCATCCAGGATCTAAAAACAGAAGTAGAAACAACTAAGAAAACTCAAAAGGAGACAACTTTGGAGATAGAAAGCCTTGGGAAGAAATCAGGGGACAGAGATGCAAATATCAACAACAGAATACAAGAAATAGAAGAAAGAATCTCAGATGCTGAAGATTCCATAGAAACCATGGACTCAACAGTTAAAGAAAATGCAAAATGCAAAAAGCTTGTAACCCAAAATATCCAGGAAATCCAGGACACAATGAGAAGACCAAACCTAAGGATTATAGGCATAGATGAGAGTGAAGATTTACAACTTAAAGGGCCAGCAAATATCTTCAATAAAATTATGGAAGAAAACTTCCCTAACCTAAAGAGAGAGATGCCCATGAATATACAAGAAGCCTACAGAACTCCAAACAGACTGGACCAGAACAGAAATACTTCCCGTCACATAATAATCAAAACACCAAATGTTCTAAACAAAGAAAGAATATTAAAGGCAGTAAGAGAAAAAGGCCAAGTAACATATAAAGGAAGACCTATCAGAATCACAGCAGACTTTTCACCTGAGACTATGAAGGCTAGAAGGTCCTGGGCAGATCTCATGCAGACTCTAAGAGAACACAAATGCCAACCAAAACTACTATATCCAGCAAAACTCTCAATCACCATAGATGGAGAAACTAAGATATTTCATGACAAAACCAAGTTCACCCAATATCTATCCACAAACCCAGCCCTAAAAAGGATAATAGGAGGACAACACCAATACAAGGAGGGAAACTTCACCCTGAAAAAAGCAAGATAGTAACCTTTCATCAAACCCAAAAGAAGTTAAGCAATCAAATTTACAAAATAACGTCAAAAATGATAGGAAGTAACAATCACTATTCCTTAATATCTCTTAACATCAATGGACTCAATGCCCCAATAAAAAGACACAAACTAACTGACTGGATACGTAAACAGGACCCTACATTTTGCTGCTTACAGGAAACACACCTCAGGGTCAAAGACAAACACTACCTTAGAGTAAAAGGCTGGAAGACAATTTTACAAGCAAATGGTCTCAGGAAACAAGCTGGAGTAGCCATTTTAATATCAGATAAAATTGACTTTCAACCCAAAGTCATCAAAAGAGACTCTGAGGGACACTTCTTGCTGGTCAAAGGAAAAATACAACAAGAAGAACTCTCAATCCTGAACATCTATGCTCCAAATGCAAGGGCACCCTCTTTCATAAAAGAAACTTTATTAAAACTCAAAGCACACACTGCACCTAACACAATAATTGTGGGTGACTTCAACACTGCACTTTCTTCAATGGACCGATCAGGAAAACAGAAACTAAACAAGGACACAATGAAACTAATTGAAGCTTTGGACCAATTAGATTTAACTGATATATATAGAACATTCTATCCTAAAACAAAAGAATATACCTTTTCTTCAGCACCTCATGGTACCTTCTCCAAAATCGACCATATAATTGGTCACAAGACAGACCTCAACAAATATAAGAAGATCGAACTAATCCCATGCCTCCTATCTGATCACTATGGAATAAAAGTGGTCTTCAATAGCAACAGAAACAACAGAAAACCCACATACACGTGGAAATTGAACAATACTCTACTCAATGATACCTTGGTCAAGGAAGAAATAAAGAAAGAAATTAAAGACTTTTTAGAACACAATGAAAATGAAAACACAACATACCCAAATCTATGGGACACAATGAAAGCAGTGCTAAGAGGAAAACTCATAGCCCTGAGTGCCTCCAAAAAGAAAATGGAGAGAGCATACACTAACAGCTTAATGACACACATGAAAGCCCTGGAACAAAAAGAAGCTATTTCACCCAGGAGGAGTAGAAGGCAGGAAATCATCAAACTCAGGGCCGAAATCAATCAAGTAGAAACAAAGAGAACCATACAAAAAATCAACAAAACCAGGAGCTGGTTCTTTGAGAAAATCAACAAGATAGATAAACCCTTAGCCAGACTGACCAAAGGGCACAGAGAAAGTATCCAAATTAACAAACTTAGAAATGAAAAGGGAGACATAACAACGGAAACTGAGGAAATCCAAAAAATCATCAGATCCTACTACAAGAGCCTGTACTCAACACAACTGGAGAATCTGGAGGAAATGGACAATTTCCTTGACAGATACCAAATACCAAAATTAAATCAGGACCAACTAGACCATCTGAACAGTCCCATAAAGCCTAAAGAAATAGAAGGAGTCATAGAAAGTCTTCCAACCAAAAAAAGCACAGGACCAGATGGTTTCAGTGCAGAATTCTACCAGACCTTCAAAGAAGAGTTAACACCAATACTCTTCAAACTATTCCACAAAATAGAAACAGAAGGAACACTACCCAATTCCTTCTACGAAGCCACAATTACGCTGATACCAAAGCCACAAAAAGATCCAACAAAGAAAGAGAACTTCAGACAAATTTCCCTTATGAACATCGATGCAAAAATACTCAATAAAATTCTTGCCAACTGAATCCAAGAACACATCAAAACGATCATCCACCATGATCAAGTAGGCTTTATCCCGGGAATGCAGGGTTGGTTCAATATACGGAAATCCATCAATACAATCCACTACATAAACAAACTCAAAGAACAAAACCACATGGTCATTTCATTGGATGCTGAAAAAGCATTTGACAAAATTCAGCATCCTTTCATGCTTAAAGTCTTGGAGAGAACAGGAATTCAAGGCCCATACCTAAACATAGTAAAAGCAATATACAGCAAACCGGTAGCCAGCATCAAACTAAATGGAGAGAAACTTGAAGCAATCCCACTGAAATCAGGGACCAGACAAGGCTGCCCCCTTTCTCCTTATCTTTTCAATATTGTACTTGAGGTACTAGCTCGGGCAATTCGACAACATAAGGAGGTCAAAGGGATACAAATTGGAAAGGAGGAAGTCAAACTATCATTATTTGCAGACGACATGATCGTCTACCTAAGTGACCCAAAGAACTCCACTAGAGAGCTCCTACAGCTGATAAACAACTTCAGCAAAGTGGCAGGTTACAAAATCAACTCAAGCAAATCAGTGGCCTTTTTATACTCAAAGGATAAGCAGGCTGAGAAAGAAATTAGGGAAATGACCCCCTTCACAATAGCCACAAACAGTATAAAGTATCTTGGGGTGACTCTTACCAAACATGCGAAAGATCTGTATGACAAGAACTTCAAGACTCTGAAGAAGGAAATGGAAGAAGACCTCAAAAAATGGGAAAACCTCCCATGCTCATGGATCGGTAGAATCAATATAGTTAAAATGGCCATTTTGCCTAAAGCACTGTACAGATTCAATGCAATACCCATCAAAATCCCAACTCAATTCTTCACAGAGTTAGAAAGAGCAATTATCAAATTCATCTGGAACAACAAAAAACCCAGGATAGCTAAAACTATTCTCAGCAACAAAAGAAAATCTGGGGGAATCAGTATCCCTGACCTCAAGCAATACTACAGAGCAATAGTGTTAAAAACTGCATGGTATTGGTACAGTGACAGGCAGGAGGATCAATGGAACAGGATTGAAGATCCAGAAATGAACCCACACACCTATGGCCACTTGATCCTCGACAAAGAGGCTGAAAACATCCAATGGAAAAAAGATAGCCTTTTCAACAAATGGTGCTGGTTCAACTGGAGGTCAGCATGCAGAAGAATGCGAATTGATCCATCCTTGTCTCCTTGTACTAAGCTCAAATCCAAATGGATCAAGGACCTCCACATAAAGTCAGACACTCTGAAGCTAATAGAAAAGAAACTGGGGAAGACCCTTGAGGACATCGGTACAGGGAGAAAGTTTCTGAACAGAACACCAATAGCGTATGCTCTAAGAGCAAGAATTGACAAATGGGACCTCATAAGGTTACAGAGTTTCTGTAAGGCAAAGGACACCATCAAGAGGACAAATCGGCAACCAACAAATTGGGAAAAGATCTTCACCAATCCTACATCAGATAGAGGGCTAATATCCAATATATATAAAGAACTCAAGAAGTTAGACTCCAGAAAACCGAACAACCCTATTAAAAAATGGGGTACAGAGTTAAACAAAGAATTCTCACCTGAAGAACTTCGGATGGTGGAGAAGCATCTTAAAAAATGCTCAACTTCATTAGTCATTAGGGAAATGCAAATCAAAACAACCCTAAGATTTCATCTTACACCAGTCAGAATGGCTAAGATTAAAAATTCAGGAGACAGCAGGTGTTGGAGAGGGTGCGGAGAAAGAGGAACACTCCTCCACTGCTGGTGGGGTTGCAAATTGGTACAACCACTCTGGAAAGCAGTCTGTCGGTTCCTCCGAAAACTGGGCACCTCACTTCCAGAAGATCCTGCTATACCACTCCTGGGCATATACCCAGAGGATTCCCCACCATGTAATAAGGATACATGCTCTACTATGTTCATAGCAGCCCTATTTATAATTGCCAGATGCTGGAAAGAACCCAGGTATCCCTCAACAGAAGAGTGGATACAAAAAAATGTGGTATATCTACACAATGGAGTACTATTCAGCCATTAGAAACAATGAATTCATGAAATTCTTAGGCAAATGGATGGAGCTAGAGAACATCATACTAAGTGAGGTAACCCAGACTCAAAAGGTGAATCATGGTATGCACTCACTAATAAGTGGTTATTAACCTAGAAAACTGGAATACCCAAAACATAATCCACACATCAAATGAGATACAAGAAGAAAGCAGGAGTGGTCCCTGGTTCTGGAAAGACTCAGTGAAACAGTATTTGGCAAAACCAGAACGGGGAACTGGGAAGGGGTGGGAGGGAGGACAGGGGAAGAGAAGGGGGCTTACGGGACTTTCGGGGAGGGGGGGGCTAGAAAAGGGGAAATCATTTGAAATGTAAATAAATTATATCGAATAAAAAAAAAGAAAAAAAAATCTTCACTCTCTTCTATACCTATAATCCTTAGGTTTGGTCTTCTCATTGTATCCTGGATTTCCTGGATATTCTGGGATACAAGCTTTTTGCATTTTGCATTTTCTTTGACAGTTGAGTCAATGGTTTCTATGATATCTTCGGCATTTGAGATTCTTTCTTCTATTCTGTTGTTTATATTTGCATCTATGGCCCTTGATTTCTTCTCAAGGTTTTCTATCTCCAAAGTTGTCTGCCTTTGTGATTTCTTAGTTGTTTCTACTTCTGTTTTTAGATCCAGGATGGTTTTGCTCAGTTCCATCATTTGTTTGTTTGTGTTTTCCTGTAATTGTTTATGAGATTTTTGTGTTTCCTCTTTCATGACTTCTGCCTGTTGACTGAAGTTCTCCTGCATGTCTTTAAGTTTTTTTTTTTTTTTTTTTTTTTTTTTTTTTTTTTTTTTTTTTTTTTTTGCCTTTCTTCTTTATTGGCTTCTATCTCTTGGGCCTTATTCTCCTGCATTTCTTTAAGTGATTTTTGTGTTTCCATTATACGGGTTTCTAGCTTATTCATGCTCCCCTGTATTTCTTTAAGAGATTCATTCATGTCCTTTTTGTGTTCTTCTAGCAGCATCATGAACAGTGATTTTAAATCCAAATCTTGTTTCTCTGGTGTGTTGGCATAACCAGGACTTGCTGATGTTGGAGAATTTGGTTCAGATGCAGCCATATTGCCTAGATTTCTGGTAGTAGCGTTCCTGCGTTTGCCCTTTGCCATCTTGTTCTCTGGAGCTCGTTGGTCTTGTCTCTGGCTGGTGTTTCAGCCTCCTGAGAGGCTCTAGGGCTATTTCTGCAACACTGGATGGCAGGGGTTCCCCTGTTGCAGATTACTGATGTGCTGTCCTCCTCTTGGGTGCCCTGGCAGCCCTAGTGTTTTTTGCCCCAGATTGTGTCTGTGAACCAGATGGTGCCCGTTTGCTCCTTCAGGCAGTGCTGAGGCTGTATGCTGTAGGGACCTTTTGTGCGTGCTGATCACTCTGCTGGGCAGTGGATCTCCCAACCGGGTTGGTGCACACAAGGCTAGCCTAGCTGCTCAGGCCCTGAGTCTAGGCAAAAGCCTGGCAGGTTAATGTCTGAGCAAAGTTCCCTTCAGCTGTGAATGTTAATTGGGTCTGTCAGGTGGCTAGGATGGTGGCGTGCGATCATTCCCTGAGAGTGCTGGGAGAGTCTGCTGGGCTAACAACCTCCTGGGTGGGTTGGCACACAGATGGCCCACCGAGTAGCCCAGGGCCTGCGGGCAGTCCAGGGCCTGACCGTCTGAGACCCCTGCTATGTCTGCCTCGGGCTATGCCTGTTAGCTGGTTCGGTTTTGCCTGCTAGGTCTCTCTGGCTTCCTGTAGGCAAAATGGTGGCAGCGCTTGCACCGGCCCAGGCAAATAACCTCCTGGCCGGGTTTGCACCCTGGTGCCCCCCCCCCCCCCCGATCAGCCCAGGGCCTGGGTGCAGGCCAACGCCCGTCGGGCTTAGACCCCCGCGATGTTGGTCTCGGGTTATATTTGCATACCTCAGTCTGATTTCTCTGGTGACCGAGAACTAATATGGAGGCCTCGTAACTGACTGGCGGGAGGCAGAGTTCTGATGTGGCTTCTGTGTGGTGAAAGGCACCGTAAATCCGCTGCTGCTTGCAGCCTGGCTGGCCAGCGATGGCCAGTGGTCGTGGGCGCAGGGTCTGCCTGGACCCTGTCAGCTTGGTTCTACTGCTGATGGCCCTTCCTCTGGACCAGCCGCTGCTGTTGCTGCTGCTGCTGCCGCTGCTGCCACCGCTCTCAGTCTGTCTGGGCATTAGTAAATTCTTGTTGATAACTAGTCTTGAAGTAGATATTTGTACTTGCCTTGGTCAGTGGAGGAGAAAGATTCTAGGAAAATAGAGACATTGTGTATTTCTTAAAAGTTTTTACCATGGAGTGGTCAGGCTTATGAGTCAGGATTTCAGTTGAATGTTTAACCAATTACATTGGTTTTAAAGATTTATTTGAATGATTCGGTAATTGCTGCTGAAGGCAATTACCATCCATCAAGTATTGATGCATACTTTCTATAGCTTTTCTCACTTAATTTTTACAGCAGTCTTATTAAAAAGCACTTACTGTCTTCATTCTGTATATGCAGATTAAATTTCAGAAAGAATGAATATTTTTTTCAGTTTTAAAGCAAGTAAGTAAAGAGTTTAAGTTCACTGGATTTCCATGTTCATATTATTTCCAAGAGACAAAGACTTTTCAAGGCATCTTTCCAGCAGAAATACAGTGTAAAATAATGCTTACTACAAAAGTATTGGAATGAATGCAGGCAAAATTTAGTTCTTCTCAAGCCATATTTGATTTTGAGCTATGAAGATCAAAACTTGTTAGATTTAAAGAAATATCTGGAATTATAAAACAATAGTAATAAGTAATGGAATGATGATTCTGTTGTTAAGAGAATAAGCTCTTCCACTGGAAGACCCATGGTTCAGCCAAAACACTCCATGACAGAGCATAACCAGATGTCTGTAACTCAAATTCCAGTGAGCCCAGCACCCTTGTCTAGGCTCTGAGAGCAGTATATGTGGTGAGTCAACATACATCCATGCAAAACACTTTTACAAACAAAATAATAAAATAAGCTTCAAAATGCAAAATGACTACGAAAACTGTAGTTAAGATGAATGAAACTTTATGTGATTATGATAAATAGAATTCTGATATTCAACAGGAATTTAGAAAAGCGGTATAATGGATGAGTTCACATATGAACAGGTCACATGTACATGAGGATTTCATTTTTATTTGTCTTACTGAATCCAATCAGAGTTACCCATATGCATTTACTACATTTCATTTCTATTGTGGGCCTAAGGTGAAAATATTTTAAGTAACATCAAAGGAAACCTAGAGGTGAGAGAAATGTGAGAACTGCCAGGTCTAGATTATTCAATTTATTTTTATTTTCTATTAATTTTTATTAGATGCTTTCTTTATTTACATTTCAAATGTTATCCCTTCTGGTTTCCCCTCTGAAAACACCTATCCCCTGTTCCCTTCCTCCTGCTCGCCAACCCACCCACTCCCGCTTTCCTGTCTTAGCATTTCCCTACACTGGGGCATTGAGCTTTCTCGGGGCCAAGGGCCTCTCCTCCCTTTGATGTCCAACAAGGCCATCCTCTGCTACATATGCAGCTGGAGTCATAGGTCCCTCCATGTGTACTCGTTGGTTGGTAGATCATTCTAAGATAGTTGCATTCAAAGCTGTTGGGGATAAAAAGGAGTAGGATCTGCTACAATTAAACTCTATCCTATGAATTGCCCTGAAGCCAGCGAGGTGCTCAAAGTCAGGTAGTTCTTACAATAAGAGTCCAAAGAGGCTCCAAGGGAAATGCTTGTGATATGCATTATCACAGCCAGAATCATCTCCTCAGTTGTTGCACATGGTGAGAAATCTAAGTTTAAAGTTATTAAAGAACCAACTGGATACTTGCTTAAAATGATGAGGGGAATGTCCAGAAGCTTTGGGGAATGCTAAAGTCACCTTCCATTTAATATTACTGCTACTATTTAGAAGCGTTCTGATTGCATTTTTATAGCACTATTGTTTTTTTTTTCTTACCTTTTTCATTCCCTAGAACTTTCTCTCCTTTCTTTCTTACATAAGAGAGATAGGGCAAAAGAAACACTTCTAGTGACAAATTTGCCTTCAAAGTTTCAAAAGAGGATGTGACCTTAGATAAACCAGATAAGGTAGATTCAATAATTTCTTCTGATGTTATTGAAGATTGCTCATCAAATTTCTTTTAGCCCCATCCTTTAATGCATACAAAATTCCATACTCATTCCACTCTTTCTGGATCTAATCCCTTTCTCTGCCCCCTTTTTGTTTGTTAAAGTTAAAAGAATATAAAGCACCCAAATAAAATCCTCCTTGACCTTGGCTAGAATCATTTGGTAAGAGTTTGGAGAAAATCAGGATATGCATATAAGGGACCAGAATTGGCTCCTGGAAGGGGATAACAGGGACATGTCTAGGAAAGAATAAATGTTAATGCATCCATAAATACAGCAGAATAAACTCAGTTCCATGAAGACACAATCTCACAATCTAGATTTTTGTCTTACACATTGCAAGTTATTTATTTCTTCACAGGAAAATTTTAGCACATAATAGCCAGTCATTAATTATTTTATAAGTGAATAAACAAGTGTATTATGAACTAGTAGTCAAAAGTCAAAACTACTAGACAGTATTACAGTCCCTGAGGCTGGCCAATTTCATTTTCACTTTCCATTTAGAGACTAGCTTTGCATACATCTTTGTATACATTCACTTTCTCATTTGGAACTCTCACTTGTTTTATTTTAAGCATCTTAAAGGGCAGAGCCTTAGATCTTATTCCCTAGCACAACAAATTATATGTAATAGGAAATTAGCACACTTGATAGATGAACTAAATAAATCTCATCATAACAATATGATTTTTAAAGAAACTTTCAGGCACCAGAAAGTGATAGTTTGAGTTATATTTAGATCATAGTTCAGAAGATAAAATTGGCCTCTAATGATTACCTTAAGCTGATATATTCCACCCTTCATTAGAAAATTCTCCCCTGACACTCAGGATGGCATCTTGAACAAATATAGTTTAAATTTGGAAGGTATGTACTCTAGTAATACAGATGGCAGAAGATAGACTTTTATGGTTTAAAGCTTTCATGGTTGGTGAAATATTTGAAAGAATATTGAAAAGATATAGCACTCATTTTTATTTTAAGAAAAAGATTTAAGTCACATCCTTTTTTTCTGGTGCAGACATGGATTATCCTTTCTAGAGGTATATTTTAAGACCTACTAGATGCATGATACAAAAGTTTATCCCTAGCTTATATAAACATATATTTTAAGTTACTCCAAAAGGGGAATGGCATAAGTTGGGCTATGTCAAACAGAGTCAAAACACATTACAGAACAATGTGGCATTCTCCTACTTGATTTCTTTGGGAGTCAAAGATTGCTAATCATTAGTAGTAAAGGGGATCTAGAGATTACTGTGTATATGAGTCTGCTTTGCCTTCCTATAATATGATACCTAGGCCCATAATAAAGAGACATGGTTCATGCTTCTAGAGGTTTCAGTCCAACATCTGATTGTTTTGAGCCTCAGGCAAGAGTAACACATAATGGCCAAGGCATTTGGTTTACTATGCTGCTTATATTATGAGCTCAAAGGCAGAGGATGGAGTTCTATAATCCATCCCCTTGGAAGATATGTATTCACTATAGTGGAAGAATTCCACTATGTTGTATCTCATAAAGATTCTTCCACTGCCCAAGAGTATTATTCTAGGAAAAAGGTTTATAGAGCAGGGACATTATGGAATACTATACACATTCAAGCTACAACTGTGTTATAAAGAAGTTTGGTAGTGATTAAAGTTCCATATTTTGGAGCCAGACTACCTGTGTTCCTTTTCAGATCAGCTGTGGGACCTCTTTCAGTTTGTTCAATCATCTGTTAACTCATGTTTATTTATATAAAATGGAAATAATTATAATAATACTTCTTGGGTCATCAAATGACTTGAAAGATATGTAACTAATATTTGTGAAGGAACTCAAATGGTGATATATATATATATATATATATATATATATATATATATATATATATATCACATGTGTGTGCTCAGTCTATTAGCATAAGAGCCATAGCTACATGGAAGAAACTGAGGTTCAGAGCTATAAATTATTCTAGGTAAGGCCACAAAGTCTGGGTCAAAATTCAACACTGTCAATTTTAAATTAGGGCTATTTTACTCTGCTGTAATAATTTGCTGTGCAAATAAAATGACTTCAGTAAACCCAAAAGAACTGGATTTCTATTCACTGTGATACCTTTTATAAGGTAACAACCTAAACCAAATAATGATAATTACGGTGACTCTCAGGCATTATACATATTTTTCCTTTGGTCATTGTTGAAAATATGTTGGAGGCCCTGTGTGTATTCCCTCTGCTGACTGGAGCACTGTGTACCCTGTCCTTCATTCTGGAGGCACTTGTAAATCTGCATTTAGACTTTTCCTTGACATTTGGATTCAGGTGAGAGAAATATTTAAGAGTTAATGGCCCTTTGTGGACAGTCCTCTGAAAAATTATGGAAGTGATTTGAGGAGTAACATCCTGATTTCTTGATCTCCAGATGGATTAAACATGGATAATTATTCTATACACACTGCCAGAAAGTACAGCGCCATTTAGTAAAAGCCCATGGTAGACACCCACTCACTGACAACACTCCTAAATTGGCTGCTATTTTTCCCATCTCTCGTCTTTGCTGGTGTTTTCTGAGATTCTCTCTCAAATCAACTGCATGTACTCAAATTTCTATGTCACCATGACCTGGACTCAGTGAATGATAATTAGACCTAAGCAAAAGGGATCTACACAGCTTCTGGTTTGGTACTTTGTAAAATAAAATAAAAGGTGGTTGTGAGGCATCTCAGGAAAAATGGACTTGTTTTAAAAACACCCCTTTCCCATATATGACATGCTGGGTCTGTTTGGGGATAGACATTTCTCTGAAACTTTTAAGCCACGGAGGAAACTAGGAACGGTTGAACAAATAAAAATACTTGCATTGCTTATATAATTGTTAACACCCTTCACAGATCTAAAGTCACTCTGTTAATTTAGGAACATAAAATGCATTATGTATAACTTGGTTGGCTCCTAAAACTATCATGATATCTTGAGAGAGATGTGAAGGCCTGGAAAATTTTTAGGGGCAAAAGAATATTGTGAAAGGGAATCTTGAAATGGCAGGATTAAGTAACATTTCAAGATTATTCTGTAGAGTGGTGAAGTAGAGGCTTCCTGTTGGATAGACTCATTCCTCCATTCCTACCATATAATTGCTGTAAGTTTTGAGAAACCATGCAAGTAAAATACTGAAATTTTGAATTGTGCTGAAATAAATTTGAGATGTTTGGGAAATAATGTCTTTCACTTGTCTCATTGTGGTGCATTATTAAATTCCAAAGGATGGGCCCTGACCTTAGCATGCATCTCAGTAGACTTTCATGTACCACTAGGTTGATAAATCAATTTGTAGTATGAACATAATGTTGCATAAAGTTAAGACAAATAAGCTGAAAAGCAGATTCTGTAAAACTTAATCATTGGGACTTGGCAGCGGCGGCGGCGGTGGCGGCAGTACAGCAGTGGCTGGTCCAGCTGAAGGGCCATCAGCAGTGGAACCAAGGCGACACAGGGTCCAGTTAGGCCCTGTGCCCACAACCACTGACCTTTGCTGACCAGCCGGGCTACAAGCAGCTGCGGTTTTGCGGCGCCTTTCCCTGCTTGGAAGCCACTTCAGAACTCTGACTCCTGCCAGTCAGGAGAGGCTCACCTCCATCTTGGTTTCAGACTCCAGACAGATTGGACAGACTGAGGTACACAAACATAATCCGAGGCCAACACCGTGGGGGTCTGAGCCTGACAGGCGTTGGCCTGCACCCAGGCCCTGGGCTGTTCGGGGGGCCAGCGGGGCGCCAACCCAGCCAGGAGGTTTTTTTGCCCTGGCCAGCGTGTGCGCCGCCATTTTGCCTACAGGACCCAGAGTGCTCCGGAGGGCAGACACGGCTAACAAGCATAGCCTGAGGCTAACAAAGCAGGGGTCTAGGCCCCAACAGGCCCTGGACTGACCCCAAGAACTGGGCGGCTTGGTGGGCCATCTGTGTGTCAACCCGCCCAGGAGGTTGTTAGCACAGCAGACTCTCCCGGCGCTTTCCGGGAGCGCGAGCATGCACGCCCGCCATACTGGTCACCTGGCAGACCCAATTAACAGTCATAGCCCTAGGGGAACTTTGCTCGGACCTTGGCCTCCCAGGCTTTTGCCTGGACTCAGGGCCTGGGCGGCCAGGCTAACCTTGTGTGCACCAGCCCGGTTGGGGAATCGGCTGCCCAGCGGAGTGATCAGAACACAGGGGAGGTCCTGGAAGCATATACCGTCAGCGCTCCCTGGGGGTGCACACGGGCTTCATCTGGTCCACAGACACAATCTGGGGCAAGGCCTCAGGCGGGAGCCCTCAGCTCAACTCTCTCCGCTTCTGGATCCAGATCAGCCTGGGCGGTGGCACCACATCTCCAGGTCCTGCAAGAGGCTAGAGGGGCTTCCGGGCAGCCAGCTGGGAGAAGTTGGTGTGCTCCAGTGAATCCAGCGGGCCCCAGAAGAAGCTTTCAGGTGCCTGCTTCGGGATCTGTACAGCCTGAGCAGCAGCACCCTGTCTACAGGCAGTGCAGGAGGTAAGCTGTGCACCAGAGGCCAACTGGGAAGGGGCAGCTTGCTCTGGTGAGTCCAGCACTGACAAGACAAACTAACACCAGTGAGAACTAGATGGCAAAAGGCAAACGCAGGAACGTCACTAACAGAAATCAAGGCAATATGGCAACATCTGAACCCAATTCTCCTCTACCAACATGTCCTGGATACCCCATCACACCAGTAAAACAAGATTTGGATTTAAAATCACTGGTCATGATGCTGGTACAGGAACACATGAAGGACATACTTAAAGAAATTCAGGAGAAAATGGATCAAAAGTTAGAAGCCCTTGCAAGGGAAACACAAAAATCATTGAAAGAAATCCAGGAGAATACAAAAGGCAACAATGAGGAAATGCAAAAAACACTTAAAGAAATACAGGAGAACTTTGGTCAACAGGCTGAGGTCATGAAAGAGGAAACACAAAAATCTCTTAAAGAATTACAGGAAAGCACAAACAAGCAAGTGAAGGAGCTAAGCAAAACCATCCAGGATCTAAAATCAGAAGTAGAAACAACTAAGAAAACTCAAAGGGAGACAACTTTGGAGATAGAAAGCCTTGGGAAGAAATCAGGGGACAGAGATGCAAATATCAACAACAGAATACAAGAGATAGAAGAAAGAATCTCAGATGCTGAAGATTCCATAGAAACCATGGACTCAACAGTTAAAGAAAATGCAAAATGCAAAAAGCTTGTGACCCAAAATATCCAGGAAATCCAGGACACAATGAGAAGACCAAACTTAAGGATTATAGGCATAGATGAGAGTGAAGATTTACAACTTAAAGGGCCAGCAAATATCTTCAATAAAATTATGGAAGAAAACTTCGCTAACCTAAAGAGAGAGATGTCCATGAATATACCAGAAGCCTACAGAACTCCAAACAGACTGGACCGGAACAGAAATACTTCCCGTCACATAATAATCAAAACCCAAAATGCACTAAACAAAGAAAGAATATTAAAGGCAGTAAGAGAAAAAGGCCAAGTAACATATAAAGGAAGACCTATGAGAATCACAGCAGACTTTTTACCTGAGACCATGAAAGCTAGAAGATCCTGGGCAGATCTCGTGTAGACTCTAAGAGAACACAAATGCCAACCAAAACTACTATATCCAGCAAAACTCTCAATCACAATAGATGGAGAAACTAAGATATTTCATGACAAAACCAAGTTTACCCAATATCTATCCACAAACTCAGCCCTACAAAGGATAATAGGAGGACAACACCAATACAAGGAGGGAAACTTAACCCTGGAAAAAGCAAGATAGTAACCTTTCATCAAACCCAAAAGAAGTTAAGCAATCAAATTTAAAAAATAACGTCAAAAATGATAGGAAGTAACAATCACTATTCCTTAATATTTCTTAACATCAATGGACTTAATGCCCCAATAAAAAGACACAGACTAACTGACTGGATACGTAAGCAGGACCCTACATTTTGCTGCTTACAGGAAACACACCTCAGGGTCAAAGACAAACACTACCTTAGAGTAAAAGCCTGGAAGACAATTTTACAAGCAAATGGTCTCAGGAAACAAGCTGGAGTAGCCATTTTAATATCAGATAAAATTGACTTTCAAACCAAAGTCATCAAAAGAGACTCTGAGGGACACTTCTTGCTGGTCAAAGGAAAAATACAACAAGAACTCTCAATCCTGAACATCTATGCTCCAAATGCAAGGGCACCCTCTTTCGTAAAAGAAACTTTATTAAAACTCAAAGCACACATTGCACCAAACACAATAATTGTGGGTGACTTCAACACTGCACTTTCCTTAATGGACCGATCAGGAAAACAGAAACTAAACAGGGACACAATGAAACTAATTGAAGCTTTGGACCAATTAGATTTAACAGATATATATATAGAACATTCTATCCTAAAACAAAAGAATATACCTTTTTCTCAGCAACTCATGGCACCTTCTCCAAAATCGACCATATAATTGGTCACAAGACAGACCTCAACAAATATAAGAAGATCGAAGTAATCCCATGCCTCCTATCAAATCACTATGGAGTAAAAGTGGTCTTCAATAGCAACACAAACAACAGAAAGCCCACATACATGTGGAAACTGAACAATATTCTACTCAATGATAACTTGGTCAGGGAAGAAATAAAGAAAGAAATTAGAGACTTTTTATAACACAATGAAAATGAAAAAACAACATACCCAAATCTATGGGACACAATGAAAGCAGTGCTAAGAGGAAAACTCATAGCCCCGAGTCCCTCCAAAATGAAAATTGAGAGAGCACACAATACCAGCTTAATGACACACTTGAAAGCCCTGGAACAAAAAGAAGCTATTTCACCCAGGAGGAGTAGAAGGCAGGAAATCATCAAACTCAGGGCCGAAATCAATCAAGTAGAAACAAAGAGAACCATACCAAAAATCAACAAAACCAGGAGCTGGTTCTTTGAGAAAATCAACAAGATAGATAAACCCTTAGCCAGACTGACCAAAGGGCACAGAGAAAGTCTCCAAATTAACAAACTTAGAAATGAAAAGGGAGATATAACAACAGAAACTGAGGAAATCCAAAAAATCATCAGATCCTAGTATAAGAGACTGTACTCAACACAACTGGAGAATCTGGAGGAAATGGACAATTTCCTTGACAGATACCAAATACCAAAATTAAATCGGGACCAAATAGATCATCTAAACAGTCCCATAATGCCTAAAGAAATAGAAGAAGTCATAGAAAGTCTTCCAACCAAAAAAAGCACAGGACCAGATGGTTTCCAGAATTCTATCAGACCTTCAAAGAAGAGTTAACGCCAATACTCTTCAAACTATTCCACAAAATAGAAACAGAAGGAACACTACCCAATTCCTTCTACGAAGCCACAATTACGCTGATACCAAAGCCACACAAAGATCCAACAAAGAAAGAGGACTTCAGACCAATTTCCCTTTTGAACATCGATGCAAAAATACTCAATAAAATTCTTGCCAACCGAATCCAAGAACACATCAAAATGATCATCCACCATGATCAAGTAGGCTTTATCCCAGGAAAGCAGGGTTGGTTCAATATATGGAAATCCATCAATGCAATCCACTACATAAACAAACTCAAAGAACAAAACCACATGGTCATTTCATTGGATGCTGAAAAAGCATTTTACAAAATTCAGCATCCTTTCATTCTTAAAGTCTTGGAGAGAACAGGAATTCAAGGCCCATACCTAAACATAGTAAAATCAATATACAGCAAACCGGTAGCCAGCATCAAACTAAATGGGGAGAAACTTGAAGCAATCCCACTGAAATCAGGGACCAGACAAGGCTGCCCCCTTTCTCCTTATCTTTTCAATATTGTACTTGAGGTACTAGCTCGGGCAATTCGACAACATAAGGAGGTCAAAGGGATACAAATTGGAAAGGAAGAAGTCAAACTATCATTATTTGCAGACAACATGATAGTCTACCTAAGTGACCCAAAAAACTCCACTAGAGAGCTCCTACAGCCGATAAACAACTTCAGCAAAGTGGCAGGTTATAAAATCAACTCAAGCAAATCAGTGGCCTTCCTTTACTCAAAGGATAAGCAGGCTGAGAAAGAAATTAGGGAAATGACCCCCTTCACAATAGCCACAAACAGTATAAAGTATCTTGGGGTGACTCTTACCAGACATGAGAAAGATCTGTATGACAAGAACTTCAAGACTCTGAAGAAGGAAATGGAAGAAGACCTCAAAAAATGGGAAAACCTCCCATGCTCATGGATCGGTAGAATGAATATAGTTAAAATGGCCATTTTGCCAAAAGCAATATACAGATTCAATGCAATACCCATCAAAATCCCAACTCAATTCTTCACAGAGTTAGAAAGAGCAATTATCAAATTCATCTGGAACAACAAAAAACTCAGGATACCTAAAACTATTCTCAGCAACAAAAGAAAATCTGGGGGAATCAGTATCCCTGACCTCAAGCAATACTACAGAGCAATAGTGTTAAAAACTGCATGGTATTGGTACAGTGACAGGCAGGAGGATCAATGGAACAGGATTGAAGATCCAGAAATGAACCCACACACCTATGGCCACTTGATCCTCGACAAAGAGGCTGAAAACCTCCAATGGAAAAAAGATAGCCTTTTCAACAAATGGTGCTGGTTCAACTGGAGGTCAGCATGCAGAAGAATGGGAATTGATCCATCCTTGTCTCCTTGTACTAAGCTCAAATCCAAATGGATCAAGGACCTCCACATAAAGCCAGACACTCTGAAGCTAATAGAAAAGAAACTGGGGAAGACCCTTGAGGACATCGGTACAGGGAGAAAGTTTCTGAACAGAACACCAATAGCGTATGCTCTAAGAGCAAGAATTGACAAATGGGACCTCATAAGGTTACAGAGTTTCTGTAAAGCAAAGGACACCATCAAGAGGACAGATCGGCAACCAACAAATTGGGAAAAGATCTTCACCAATCCTACATCAGATAGAGGGCTAATAACCAATATATATAAAGAACTCAAGAAGTTAGACTCCAGAAAACCGAACAACCCTATTAAAAAATGGGGTACAGAGTTAAACAAAGAATTCTCACCTGAAGAACTTCGGATGGCGGAGAAGCATCTTAAAAAATGCTCAACTTCATTAGTCATTAAGGAAATGCAAATCAAAACAACCTTAAGGTTTCATCTTACACCAGTCAGAATGGCTAAGATTAAAAATTCAGGAGACAGCAGGTGTTGGAGAGGGTGTGGAGAAAGAGGAACACTCCTCCACTGCTGGTGGGGTTGCAAATTGGTACAACCACTCTGGAAAGCAGTCTGGCGGTTCCTCCGAAAACTGGGCACCTCACTTCCAGAAGATCCTGCTATACCACTCCTGGGCATATATCCAGAGGATTCCCCACCATGTAATAAGGATACATGCTCTACTATGTTCATAGCAGCCCTATTTATACTTGCCAGATGCTGGAAAGAACCCAGGTATCCCTCAACAAAGAGTAGATGTAAAAAATGTGGTATATCTACACAATGGAGTACTATTCAGCCATTAGAAACAATGAATTCATGAAATTCTTAGGCAAATGGATGGAGCTAGAGAATATCATACTAAGTGAGGTAACCCAGACTCAAAAG
Organism: Apodemus sylvaticus; assembly: GCF_947179515.1. Taxonomy (NCBI): domain Eukaryota; kingdom Metazoa; phylum Chordata; class Mammalia; order Rodentia; family Muridae; genus Apodemus; species Apodemus sylvaticus. The sequence continues at coordinate 34,892,292 of NC_067495.1, forward strand.
GTGAATCATGGTATGCACTCATTAATAAGTGGATATTAACCTAGAAACCTGGAATACCCAAAACATAATCCACACATCAAATGAGATACAAGAAGAAAGGAGGAGTGGCCCCTGGTTCTGGAAAGACTCAGTGAAACAGTATTCGGCAAAACCAGAACGGGGAAGTGGGAAGGGGTGGGAGGGAGGACAGGGGAAGAGAAGGGGGCTTATGGGACTTTCGGGGAGTGGGGTGGGCTAGAAAAGGGGAAATCATTTGAAATGTAAATAAATTATATCGAATTAAAAAAAATTAAAAAAAATTCAGGAGACATCAGGTGTTGGAGAGGGTGTGGTGAAAGAGGAACACTCCTCCACTGCTGGTGGGGTTGCAAATTGGTACAACCACTCTGGAAAGCAGTCTGGTGGTTCCTCAGAAAACTGGGCACCTCACTTCCAGAAGATCCTGCTATTCCACTCCTGGGCATATACCCAGAGGATTCCCCACCATGTAATAAGGATACATGCTCTACTATGTTCATAGCAGCCCTATTTATAATTGCCAGATGCTGGAAAGAACCCAGGTATCCCTCAACAGAAGAGTGGATGCAAAAAATGTGGTATATCTACACAATGGAGTACTATTCAGCCATTCGAAACAATGAATTCATGAAATTCTTAGGCAAATGGATGGAGCTAGAGAACATCATACTCAGTGAGGTAACCCAGACTCAAAAGGTGAATCACGGTATGCACTCACTAATAAGTGGATATTAACCTAGAAACCTGGAATACCCAAAACATAATCCACACATCAAATGAGGTACAAGAAGAAAGGAGGAGTGGCCCCTGGTTCTGGAAAGACTCAGTGAAACAGTATTTGGCAAAACCAGAACAGGGAAGTGGGAAGGGGTGGGTGGGAGGACAGGGGGAGAGAAGGGGGCTTACGGGACTTTCGGGTAGTGGGGGGCTAGAAAAGGGGAAATCATTTGAAATGTAAATAAATTATATCGAATAAAAAAATTAAAAAAAAAAACTTAATCATTGCTTAAAGCAACCTCTTCCACATACTGAGAATCACAGTGGTGGAAGAATAGATCCATACCTTAGTCACAAAATCACAGGATCGAACCCATTAACAACCAGCCAAAGAAATTAGTTCAGACATGGTATTTTTATTTTAGTAGTCATGGATTTTGTGGGACAGATGAAGAAAGTAGCCTCTCAGATATAAACAAAATATGGAACTCTGACTGAAACCATGCTTTGGAATCAGCCTGGAAAAGGGCGAGAATGGTGTTGAGAAAAGTGTCTTGAGTTGAGAAGAGCACTGGGACGGGGGCATGATCAAACTTTAGCAAAAACTAATACTGTCTCTGGAGTGCTCATTTTATCCAATTATTTTTGGTATTTTAGGGTTTTTTCCTTCTTTTTATTAAGATGAGTGTTTCTCTTCTTACAAGGTATTTTTTTGTGGGTAAACTCAGACATGTTGTTTCAAAATTATTTAATGAATCCATTGCCTTAATACACTATCAAGTCGCCGGGCAGTGGTGGCGCACACCTTTAATCTCAGCACTTGGGAGGCAGAGGCAGGCAGATTTCTGAGTTCGAGGCCAGCCTGGTCTACAGAGTGAGTTACAAGACAGCCAGGGCTACACAGATAAACCCTGTCTTGAGAAAACAAAACAAAGCAAAACAAAACAAAACAAAAATACACTCTCAAGTCCACTTTTCACTTTGTCTACTGTTAACTCTCATTAATGGCTGAAAAATCTGACAACCTGTTGTTACTTTGCAAGGGACGAAGTCCAGGAGTGATCTTTAAAAATGTTTGTATGTATCTGAGCTGTCCATATATCATTAGGTAAATACAGATGGTAAGATGGTTACCAGATGGAAGAGCATGAACCTATCCATCATATCACTTACCTTTCTTCCGTTTTATGTAAGAACAGTGATAATGTGCTCTTTCAGTAGAAAGTCCAAATAAAATACATTGCTTTGAACAATAGTCTTTATGTTGCATAGGTCTTCTTGAAGATTCAGTAGGTGATGAGAGTATTTTCTTACAGTCAATAATAGCTTATTGTTTTGCAAGCACATTTTAAAAAGCTAACTGGCCGTGTTCCAGGTTGAGAGAGCAAATCTGAATAAACAATTCCACCTGGCCTCAATACCTATTTTATTTGTGCAATTGGCTGTTCTCTTGGCATGTAGTAGTAAGCTTGCAACAGCTGGTGCTTTACCACCCATGAGGCTTTTCTTTTCAGAAACTAATTACTTCAGAGACTGACAAAAGTATTCAGATCTGAGCTGGGAATCATTGAGGACTAAGGATACACCAGCATCTTAGGAGATCACTATTGGAAGTAATGATGGGAACACACTATTTTTTTTTCTTTAATGTGCTTTGGAAACAATTTTTTTAAGAGCAAGGAACATAATTTTAAAACACGTTTCCGTTTAAATATTTAATAAGTTATGCAAACTTAGAGTGTCACAGTGGGCTCATGATAGAGATTTTTCTCTTGCCTAGGTACCAACAACTCACACAATAGGAACAAAATGAAACATGGTTTGAACATTTGCTTCTTGTGCCTATAGGATGTTTTTAATTTTACCAGACTCCCTGTGTAGAGTTCAAACATGACTACCATTTACACATCTTCTTTATCACAGCTAATAGTTCTTATTCTTCAAAATCTCAAACTACCCAGTAATGTGCATATAGCCTTATAAGTGACCCATTCAGCATTTTCCATGCTATTGTCTAAATACCTTTTATCTTTTTACGAATGATGGCAGATAGACTTTATTATGGCCCCCTATGGTGTCCACTGCAGGATATTTACAATCCACATATCAAATGATGTCCAAGAAGAACGGAGGAGTGGCCCCTGGTTCTGGAAAGGCTCAGTGCCACAGTATAGGGCAATACCAGAACAGGGAAGTGGGAAGGGGTGGATGGGGGAACAGGGGGAGGGAAGAGGGCTTATGGGACTTTCAGGGAGGGGGGATCCAGGAAAGGGGAAATCATTTGAAATGTAAATAAAAATATATCAAATAAAAAAATAATTAAAAAAACATTTCATGTCTTCTGTCATTATATCTATGACTTCTTCTAGATTATGGGGTGTGAGAAACATGGAATGCCACTTCATATTAGGTTGCATTATCTAAAACTAATTTTCTTCCTACTAAACTTTTTCTAGAGACGTTTATCATAGCTTTGAAGGAGATGGTGGCTGCAGAGAGGAATTCTGCCCATGACTTACTTCAATGAGCTTGGAATGTCACTCTGTTTCATTTGTGTCTCCAAATGAGAATCCAGCCTTAGCTAATATTTTCATTATAGGGTTTTTATACCACAAACATCAACAGTAACAGTTAAATCACAAAATAAGGCTGAACTTCTGACTGCTAGAATCCATGAGACACTATATGAATGCTGTTTAGCCCAATTTGTTTGTGATAATTTGTGATTTAGCATAGAAAAGTAGTGTACCAATAAGTGAACAAAGTTATAGAGAATAGACAAAATATCTGAGTTGTTTTGAGGTCTTGTCTCTCAAAACCTAACATAGCAACTGGTACATTTTAGGCAAAATTCCATCGAATATTTAAGTATTAAACAAATTTAATTTTTTTGTGCCAACACAGAGTGTATATACTAAAGCAGAAAGTAGGTCCCTCGGTATAATGTTCTTTGTATGTTTGTTTTTCATGCCTGGCTATTTCGTATTGGATAAACAGTTTATAGGCACTTACTAGAGAGCACTATGTCTTTCACTCTCAGCATTCATAGTTGCATGTTACTCTTTGTATAGGGTTGGAACCCCGTGGTCTTTTTCCTGTCTGCTTTACTGTGTCTATTGTTGTTTTCCTTGTTCACCTCATATTTGGACAGTTATATTGGTGAGACTTTGTGAGTATAGGTAATAACATTACTAGAAGACAGTATCTCATAGCAAACTTCCTGATCCTCTGGATTTTACAGTCTTTCTGCCAGCACACTCTTCAGACAGGAAGAGGGGATATATAGTAGGGCTTGTCTGGAGGAAAGGAAAGGAAGGAATAATATAATCATGATTTAAAAACTGAAAGACATAATTAAAAAAGGATGTAGGGCCATATTGGGTATGGCTTTACCTGAGTATATTTATATTGTGTACATATTCCATTATTTTGGGTGTCTGTAAATCTAGGGGGTTTTCTGTTGGCTAACAGGGTATATGAGACACTTGGACATATTTAGGATTATAGTATAATTATTCCATTTTCTTCTTCCCTCCGCTCTGCCCCAACTCTCCCATATACCCACCCCTTTTTTTGCTTTGTCAAATACTTATTTCCCTTCATTGTTTGCTACATGACCATATGTAAATACATATATACACATATATATTGCATACATATATATACATATATTACATACATACATATTTCTAAATATAACCTGCTCATTCTGTATAATGTTTATAATATACATATTTTCAGGAATGACTGTTTGACACTGGACAACCAATTAGTATGCTCTTTCCCGGGGAAGACTGCTCTCCCACTCGCAGCTTTCCTTGGTTGCCTGTCATCCTTTGTGAAATGTTAAAGCCTCATGGTCTTTCCTATATCCACTTTGGCAGACCTTTTGTTATTGTTTTTGTTAAGCTTATATTTAGGGAGTTACGTTTATGAGACTATATGGGTGTCGCTTCTAACATCAGGAGGAGACAAGTCTTACAGCAAGATCCATGATCTGGCTCTCGCAATCCTTCCCCCCAACACTTTTACAATTTCCCCTGATCCTTAGTTATGGGAGTGTTTCGTAGATGTATCCATTAGGACTATGGTCCACAACTCTGCATTTTGATTTTTTTGTGGTCTTCTGTAATGGTCTTCATCTATTGAACAAAGAAGTTTCATTGACAAAGGGTGAGGAACACATTTACCTGTGGACATAAGGGCAAATGTTTAGACTGTTATTAGGGATTTTAGTAAAGTGGTGGTTGTAACTTTTCCCTCAAAATCCATGATTTACTAGCTCTGGAAATTTGGCTAGACTTCCAATACTAGGTATGTCTTCTCTCTTATTAGCATAAGTCCAATGATAGAGTTGATGGTTACTGCCAAAGTTTAGGTGTTACTACTGCACCTCTAGGGTTGTGGTGCCAAGTTGGTTGCTGCTGTGGTCATAGGAATACTAGTTGTGTAGAAGTCTTGGTTGCTTTCCTTATTTGGAATCTAGCATGGCACCTTCTGGTATCATTAAAGCTAATCATCAAGGAAGAGACATTCTGGTCAGTTCTATCTCAGAATTCTCTGGACCAATTCCAATATTTAATAATTAGTATAATCAGAGTATCTGGACTATAGCACATATTGTAGCAAGTAACATAGATACCTACTCAGAAGATAGGTCTTCAAACAGTGTGTGAATCCATGATCGGTATCTAGTGGAGTTTATTATAGCCATTATGTTTACATTTAGAGGAGTAAATTTCAGTTAGTTAAATTACAGGCCTTTTCGACCTGAAAGTCTGTGATCTAATTTTATAATCCCCAGTCTAATGCTAAGAGGTAAAGCTTCAGAATCCTTAGTCATGCGAATCTTCTAAATTGTGACTGTTTTGTTATATTTGCTTAATTTTGAGCAATACTTTTAAGCTTGTTAACATTCTTTCTCACTGATAGAAAACGAAATTAAAGGGGGATAGAAGCAGTGACAGCAGGAGTGGGTGGAGCAGGGAGAATTCTCAGTATTCTTTTCTCTAGGTACTTATGTTGAAGAACATAAATATTCATAAAAATGTCTAACATTAAAACAGATTTGGAAGTGAATTCTTTAGGGCATAAATGTTTGACTCTGCCTGTACTCTTATTATTTGATATTAAGAATACTTTATTGTGGAGAGGGATAGACATTCTGATAAAGGTTCACCCTTTGTTCTTTTGTTCTGTTACATCTTTGAAAAGTATAGAACATTTATATGCCATCTACTTGCAATTATATAGTAATATATAGGATATAAGTAACTTTGTGCTTCTACAACACAATACCCAATTTATGATATGTTGTTAGTTTTACAATTTCAAGATTAAGTACTCAATTCTCACTCTGTAACAAACTTACTTAAAGTTTTTCTAACTAGGCACTTATTCCTGATTCTTTATACCACTAATTCAGTGATAAATACTCATATTAAATTTTCATATTATTTATTTTAGTACACAGATGATGGAAACTATGGCTTGTAGACAGACTTTGTGTAGACAGAGAGCAAAAAAAGCTTTTCCCATTTGCAAATGGTCATAAAAAACATCCCTACCATCACAATGATAAAACCAAAGGAAATGTACAACTGACAGCTTATGTAACTATTAAAACTTAACCTTGATCTATCTAGCTTTATGGAAAAAAAATGATTGTTCTATTTTAATCTACTTTTATAGGAAGTTTATGACTTCATACACAGTGACTTTTTAGGGATGCATGCAGACATGCATGGATACAGATGTATGTGCCAAAAAAGCATACTTAGTCCCTAATTTTATATGATAGGTTCTGTCCTTATCATACTCATGATAGACAGGTGATCAGATCTTGCCCTTACCAGTTCTCATATATAATTGTCCCTTCACAAATGTGTTTGATATAAAGTGAGCATGTAAAACTAGCAGGGTACAGTGTCCTTACAACAAAATTTTTACATTAGTGTTAGTAAAATTTTCCTCTTTTTTTTTTAACTGAAGTTGCTAGGCTGACACATGACATAAGTCTGGTCCAGACTTGATGGGGAACAATATGAAAGAGCATTTGTAGTGGGAAAAATGGGCAAAAACAGAAAAAGTGAGCCCAATCGATGGAGCAAAAAAAGAGTTGGCTAAAATATGTGAGCTTTTATAAAGAAAAACTAATAATCTCTTGAAGTCAACAATTCTCTTTTCTTATTTAAATCTGAATTGTGATTATATTATTAGTAAACAAAATGCCTCTACATGACTAAAATGTATTTCAACTATTCTAAAAGTAGAATAGGAAACTAAAATTTGTCTTTCTTGCTTAATTGGGGAGCTGCAATGACAATAATGATAGTGGGTATTGCTAGTAAATATTGAATTCTTTCAATGTTCTAAGATGTAACGTTCTTTTACAGCATCATGAAGTATACATAATTGTGACAAATTATATGAACTTAAGATATCACAGCTAAGTTGGGAGCAGAGCTCAGGCATGAGTCAAATTTGATTCCATGTAAGTTTTATTGTGAATATGATATTGAAGCAATATAACAAAATAGAATATATTATCTTCTTCCCTTTTAGGATAACAGTTACTTCTTAATTTCTCATTGATCGTTTATGGTTAAGTGGAGTGAAATTGTTTTCTCATAGTCAAACATTAAAAATGACATTAATTTAATTGTTACTGTTTGGTAGACTCAAAGCATCAGCAAATTTCTTGATATTTGTCTTTCTTAATTGGAAAGCATGTGTCTATTGAGTCATAATGGGTATATCTACATGTCTACAAACAATATAAAGGAGGAAGTATGTAAAATTTATATTCCAGAGTTCTTCTTGTCCGATTATGTGTCTTAAATGATTAAATTGACTTATACTTTCTATGTCCAACATCATGACATCCAAGAGGGTGCTCTGTGCCATACTCTGTGGAGACTACATTTTAATTGCGTGTATGAAGAGTCACAAATGCCAGGCAAATGAATGCTTACCAACCTGCACAGTAGAAGGCACAGCAAAGCATTCAGAATTCCTTAACCTAAATGATGGAAACAGGATTGAGAGGAGCTAATAGGCCAAGTGATAGGAACAAAGCAAGCATCTCAGAAACCTAGGTGCAATGGTAAACTATATTCTGAGTACATACTAGCTGGTGATGTAATTTTGTTGATAGAGTGCCAGTTCAGCATGTGCAAAGCCCTGGGCTCAATCTCCAGAAGTGCATCAAGCAGTTGTTGTGGCATACATATCCATTCAAACCCTTACACTCAGCAGGCTCTTCCTTTTTTTAAAATCTCTCTTTTTTTATTCGATATATTTTTTTATTTACATTTCAAATGATTTCCCCTTTTCAGGCCCCCCTCCCTGACGGTCACATAAGCCCCTTTCCCTCCCACTGTTCTCCCATCTACCCCTTCCCACTTCCCTGTTCTGGTTTTGCCCTATACTGCTACACTGAGTCTTTCCAGAATCAGGGGCCACTCCTCTGTTTTTCTTGTACCTCATTTGATGTGTGGATTATGTTTTGGGTATTCCAGTTTTCTAGGTTAACATCCACTTATTAGTGAGTGCATACCATGATTAATCCTTTGAGACTGGGTTACCTCACTTAGTATGATGTTCTCCAACTCCATCCATTTGTCTAAAAGTTTCATGAATTCATTATTTCTAATGGCAGAATAGTACTCCATTGTGTATATATACCACATTTTTTGTATCCATTCCTCTGTTGAGGGACACTTGGGTTGTTTCCAGCTTCTGGCTACTACAAATAGGGCTGCTATGAACATAGTGGAGCATGTGTCCTTATTACATACAGGGGAATCCTCTGGGTATATGCCCAGGAGTGGTATAGCATGGTCCTCAGGAAGTGACATGCCCAGTTTTCTGAGGAACCGCCAGACTGATTTCCAGAGTGGTTGTACCAATTTACAACCCCATCAGCAGTGGAGGAGTGTTACTCTTTCTCCACATGTGAGGGCAATCTGGCTGCGACAACTGTCACCCCATTGATCGCCAGGGTTGATTCGGCTGATCTGGCTGGCTAGGCGGGTGTCCCCTTCCTCCCTCACCGCTCCATGTGCATCCTTGCCGAAGCTGAAGATCGTTGAAGAGGAAGATCTTCCCTGAATAGATGAGGACCGGTCTTTGGTCAATGGTGTACGAGTAGCTGCGCTCCCCTGCTAGAACCTACAAACAGGATCTTCTGTTGTTATAAGACAATGGGGCCCTCTGGAGAATCTGTTCTCTTACTTCGGAGAGCCAATATTTGAATTTGAACTTCACAAGGGAAACCCAGGTCAGGTAGATTTAGAAAAAAACAATAGAGACACTAATAAAAAACAGATAATGACCTTATTATAATTACTAAGCAACTATCAAAAATAAAGAGAGGGGAATATGAGAAAAAGTTCTTTCTCATCTTTCCCCTAACAGTGGGTGTGGGGGAGTCTGTGAAAAGGGTATAGTATATAAGATCACATTTCTCTGTTATCTTTGTTTAACTCTCATTCTAGGGTCATCTCTAGACACAAGCTTAGACAAAGACTCTGAGTAAAATGTGAGATTGGAAATCATGTGTGTGTGTGAGTGTGTGTGTGTGTGTGTGTTTGTGTGTGTTTATGGGTGTCTGTTTATGGGTGTGTGTTTATATATGTTGCATTCACAAGTATATGCACATACATGGGGGCAAAATGAGGATGTTGGGTATCTCTCTCTCTCTCTCTGTGTGTGTGTGTGTGTGTGTGTATGTGTGTGTGTGTGTGTGTGTGTGTGTGTATGTATTTCTCAAATGTTAAAATTGGTTAAAAATTATGGAACTTGGAAATCTCTACTTCTGGCTTCTTATAAGATAACCTGTAAGACATTGATAGTGTCACACTGGCTTGACTCTGTCTGGGAAGTCAGAACATTTATTGATTGTTTCAAATAATGAAAGTAGCATCTTCCACCAAGTCTCAGAGGTGAAATTTGAAATGTGAAACATTTACAAAGGCACAATTTGATCTTGCACATGAAGGAGTCTGAAGTTGATAATACAGCTGGGAATGTTCCCCTATTGTTTTTATTTTTCTCTTCCTGACCATTCTTCCAGATGAGCTGTTGTGGGCATCCCTGATGCTTCCTGAGCAGGGATTTCAAATGACGGCATAACAGACTGTTCTTAGACTGAACTGTGTGTACAACATCTTGGGAGTTTTAGTTCATAGCAAATAAATGACCCGCTTTTAGGGGAAAGAAATTTTCTATATTCACTTAGAATATTTGTATATGTTTTATAAATCATATTAGATTAAAATTACTTAAGATTATTTTCTAAAAAGCATGTTTTTGTGAAATTTTGGTCTACAGTCTTTTTTCCTATTTATCATTAGTATGTTATTTATTAGTACTAACTTTATTGGCAATATTTTTATATTTAACATTCTCTGAAAATAAAAGATATGAATTGAGATATACTCATATATTGGCATTATAGGAACTTCCAGATACCCCTTCTTTTTTAAAAAAATTTCTTCCCATATATTATACTCTGACCACAGTTTCCCTTCTTTCCCTTTCCCCTAGTCTCTCCACTTAACATCAGTTCTCCCCCTTCTTTCTCCTTGAGAAAAGAGCAGGCCTCCTAGGGACATCAACCAAACATGGCATAACAAGCTACAATAAGACCAGGCACATAGGATTACATCGAGGATGTAGGAAAGTAAAAAAAAAGGGTACCACATATAGGCAAAATAGTCAGAGACAACCCCCACTCATTCTGTTACATTTTCCACTACAACACCAAGCTACTCAGCCATAATATTAAAAAAAAATGCTTTGTTTGTTAAGACAAACAGATATATCACAAAAAGATATAATAGTGCTCCCAAATGCCACTCTTTTTTTTTTCTCTGTAAAAGGTTGGATTCTAGAGAGAATGTTCACAAAGTAGCATTATGTCCCTCTTCTACCATAAACCTGGCTTAGTGAACCAAGATATTGGGAATTGCTTTAGCCATGCCTTAGAAGATAACAGAGGACAGTGGCCAGGAAACCAATTGGCAGAAAGGGATTTAGCTAATGAAACAACATCATGGACTTGTAGGTCAGATCCATTAAAAGTGATTACTCACATTACACTTCTCCATCTTCATCTGAAGAACAGTCCCTTTTGCTTTGAAGATTTTGGAGCATTTTTCCAGCTCTTAGTTGATGAAAAGTAATATATTTATTAAAGTTACAAAGTTTTAAGAATTTGAACTGCAAGTGGTAAAGTAAGGTTTCGAGTAACTCCTTAATTTCTTTCTGGAAGCTCCCAGTTGCCAGAACATTTTAGACAATTAGAGTGCTGTTATTAGTGTTAATGATCATAGGCTTTCTTTACAAAATCTTACAGAAGAAGTAACCTTTTGCTGGCAAATTGTTATTAACATTAAGTCTTAGTAGAGTGTGAATGTTCAAATACCTAGAAACACTATTTCAAACACAAAATCCTGCTTTTTGGCCTGAAATTATGAATTATGGTCAATGCTTCCATTAGTGAAGGAATGATGTTAATATTTCCTAAGGTAATATATATATATATTACCTTAGGAAACCTTTCTGTCATTATATATATATATATATATATATATATATATAATGACAGAAAGCAAAAGACTTTGCTTATCTGTGGAACACAAAATATAAGGAGAAAGTATTACAAACATATCTTGCCTTTTCTATCCATTTTATCCTACCATTTGATATTAACATTCATGAAGAGGTCTCTATAATTCTCTGAAGCCCAAGAGCAATATTTCTTCACATTCAAGCAATCCATCACTTTGAAAGCTTAGGAGATAGTAGGAACGTATGTTTCATTTATCGTTCTCTGCCAGTAGAGGAAATGACAGTCATATTGAAACACTCTAATATCTCACTTGAAGTATAGGAATGGGTTGATTATTTGCCCAAGTTCCCAGGGTGTGGTCAGCATCCTTCCTTTCTAAAGTTTATACCACAAAATTGGGAAGTTCCTTTCATCTGTATTGTTTAAAACGTAAATGAATTTGTGTAGATCTTTGTTTACCAATTGATGTTTGTGAGGTGGAAGGCTGGGCAAATATGAGCTTGATTGCATATAGTAATATATATTTATTTAAATTACTATTACCTAACTAAAGTTAGGGAATCCTACTCAAGTTTGAGCCCATATTATTACTAGAAACATGGTCTTTATTACTGAAGTACTATTACAAGCAAAACATGGGATATTCATAGAAGGCTGGAGAGTGTATTTTTATTAATCATATGATAAGGGTCCAGTTTAGTATATAATAAGAGTATGGAACTTGCATTCTGAATGATTAATTAGAAATGTAATTGTAGGGTTATTGAATGATCCACTTCATCACATTTGAATTTTTCATTTTACTGTGTATTTTTATTTCCCTCTTTAAAAGAATATTTCTTACACATTTTCTTAGTTTTATGGCTATAATGCCATCATATTCTAGAAACTAACCTTAACTATGTGGTTTTTAGAAGAAATCCTAAGTAAGTAAGAAAGTGATTATTCAGTAAGGTAAATTCAATGTGATTCATTTATGAAGAATTAGAGCCAGCATTCAATCTATTTTTTTCTATTTTGTGGACACTGTGATGTTTATTTTTCCCTAAACTATAACTAGAGGATATCTATGCAAACTGTACTGAAAATAGTCACCATATAGAAAAAAACACATAATGCACATATATATTTGTGAAAACACAGTTTTAATGGAACTACCTCATTTGGCAAGCTACCTCCTAGTTGGGTCATCTTTTTCACTGACTAACACACAGAATAATATCACAAAAAGCCTCAGGAGCATTGACAGTGAGTGGACCCTCAAACTCTGTCTGCAGTCTCCTAGAGACTTCACAGAAGGTATAACATCTAAAGTTGTCCTTGAAAAATAGGGAGGAGAGCAGACTGGGAGTGCACGGCTTGCTCTGGCTGCACAGAGCTTAGGTTCCAGTCCTGAGGCCTCTGGCAGGAGACCTCAGATCTCCGCTTCAGGATCCAGAACAGCCTGGGCTGCAACGCCACATCTCCAGGTCCTGCAAGAGGCAAGAGGGGCATCCGGGAGGCCAGCTGGGAGGAGTCAGTGTGCTCTGGTGAGCTAGCAGGTCCCTGGGGGAGCCTTCAGGTGTCTGCTTCGGGATCTGAACAGCCTGAGCCACAGCACCCTGTCTCCAGGCAGTGCAGGAGGTCAGCTGTGCACCAGAGGCCACCTGGGAAGGGGCAGCTTGCACTGGTGAGTCCAGCATTGACAAGACCAACTAACACCAGTGAGAACTAGATGGCAAAAGGCAAACTAACAGAAATCAAGGCAATATGGCAGCATCTGAACCCAATTCTCCTTTGACAGCATGTCCTGAATACCACTTCATACCAGTAAAACAAGATTTGGGTTTAAAATCACTGGTCATGATGCTGGCACAGGAACACATGAAGGACATACTTAAAGAAATTCAGAAGAAAATGGATCAAAAGTTAGAAGCCCTTGCACGAGAAACACAAAAATCATTGAAAGAAATTCAGGAGAATACAAAACCCAATAAGGAGGAAACGCAAAAATCACTTAAAGACATACAGGAGAAGTTTGGTCAACAGGCTGAGGTCATGAAAGAGGAAACACAAAAATCTCTTAAAGAATTACAGGAAAGCACAAACAAGCAAGTGAAGGAGCTAAGCAAAACAATCCAGGATCTAAAATCAGAAGTAGAAACTACTAAGAAAACTCAAAGGGAGACAACTTTGGAGATAGAAAACCTTGGGAAGAAATCAAGAGACATAGATGCAAATATCAACAACAGAATACAAGAGATAGAAGAAAGAATCTCAGATGCTGAAGATACCATAGAAACCATGGACACAACAGTTAAAGAAAATGCAAAATGCAAAGAGCTTGTAACCCAAAATATCCAGGAAATCCGGGACACAATGAGAAGAGCAAACCTAAGGATTATAGGCATAGATGAGAGTGAAGATTTTCAACTTAAAAGGCCAGCAAATATCTTCAATAAAATTAAGGAAGAAAACTTCCCTAACCTAAAGAGAGAGATGGCCATGAATATACAAGAAGCCTACAGAACTCCAAACAGACTGGACCAGAACAGAAATACCTCCTGTCACATAATAATCAAAACACCAAATGTACTAAACAAAGAAAGAATATTAAAGGCAGTAAGAGAAAAAGGCCAAGTAACATATAAAGGAAGACCTATCAGATTCACAGCAGACATTTCACCTGAGACTATGAAGGCTAGAAGGTCCTGGGCAGATCTCATGCAGACTCTAAGAGAACACAAATGCCAGCCAAAACTACTATACCCAGCAAAACTCTCAATCACCATAGATGGAGAAACTAAGGTATTCCATCACAAAACCAAGTTTACCCAATATCTATCCACAATGCCAGCCCTACAAAGGATAATAGGAGGAAAACACCAATACAAGGAGGGAAACTTCACCCTGGAAAAAGCAAGATAGTAACCTTCTCTCATCAAACCCAAAAGAAGACAACCACTCAAATATAAAAATAACATCAAAAATGACAGGAAGTAACAATCACTATTCCTTAATATCTCTTAACATCAATGGAATCAATGCCCCAATAAAAAGACATAGATTAACCGACTGGATACATAAACAGGACCCTACATTTTGCTGCATACAGGAAACACACCTCAGGGTCAAAGACAAACACTACCTTAGAGTAAAAGGCTGGAAGACAATTTTACAAGCAAATGGTCTCAGGAAACAAGCTGGAGTAGCCATTCTAATATCAGATAAAATTGATTTTCAACCCAAAGTCATCAAAAGAGACTCTGAGGGACACTTCTTGCTGGTCAAAGGAAAAATACAACAAGAAGAACTCTCAATCCTGAACATCTATGCTCCAAATGCAAGGGCATCCTCATTCATAAAAGAAACTTTACTAAAGCTTAAAGCACACATTGCACCTAACATAATAATTGTGGGTGACTTCAACACTGCACTTTCCTCAATGGACTGATCAGGAAAACAGACACTGAACAGGGACACAATGAAACTATTTGAAGCTTTGGACAAATTAGATTTAACAGATATATATAGAACATTCTATCCTAAAGCAAAAGAATATACCTTTTTCTCAGCACCTAATGGTACCTTCTCCAAAATTGACCATATAATTGGTCACAAGTCAGACCTCAACAAATATAAGAAGATCAAACTAATCCCATGCCTCCTATCAGATTACTATGGAGTAAAAGTGGTCTTTAATAGCAACAAAAACAACCTAAAACCCACATACACGTGGAAACTGAACAGTATTCTACTCAATGATACCTTGGTCAAGGAAGAAATAAAGAAAGAAATTAAAGACATTTTAGAACACAATGAAAATGAAGACACAACATACCCAAATCTATGGGACACAATGAAAGCAGTGCTAAGAGGAAAACTCATAGCCCTGAGTGCCTCCAAAATGAAAATGGAGAGAGCATACAGTAACAGCTTAATGACATACCTGAAAGCCCTGGAACAAAAAGAATCTATTTCACCCAGGAGGAGTAGAAGGCAGGAAATCATCAAACTCAGGACTGAAATCAATCAAATAGAAAGAAAGAGAACCATACAAAGAATCAACAAAACCAGGAGCTGGTTCTTTGAGAAAATCAACAAGATAGATAAACCCTTAGCTAGACTAACCAAAGGGCACAGAGACAGTATCCAGATTAACAAACTTAGAAATGAAAAGGGAGATATAACAACAGAAAATGAGGAAATTCAAAAAATCATTAGATCCTACTACAAAAGCCTATACTCATCACAACTGGAGAATCTGGAGGAAATGGACAGTTTCCTAGACAGATATCCAACACCAAAACTAAACCAGGATCAAATAGATGAACTAAACAGTCCCATAACACCTCAAGAAATAAAAAGGGTCATAGAAAGTCTCCCAACCAAAAAAAGCACGGGACCAGATGGCTTCAGTGCAGAATTCTATCAGAGCTTCATAGAAGACCTAACACCAATACTCTTCAAACTATTCCACAAAATAGAAATAGAAGGAACCCTACCCAACTCGTTCTATGAAGCCACAATTAATACTGATACCAAAACCACACAACGATTCAACAAAGAAAGAGAACTTCAGGCCAATTTCTCTTATGAATATTGATACAAATATACTTAATAAAATTCTTGCCCACTGAATCCAAGAACACATCAGAACGATCATCCACCATGATCAAGTATGCTTTATCCCAGGGATGCAGGGATGGTTCAATATAAGAAAATCCATTAATGCTATCCACTACATAAACAAACTCAAAGAAAAAAGCCATATGATCATCTCATTAGATGCTGAAAAAGCATTTGTCAAAATTCAGCATCCTTTCATGCTAAAAGTATTGGAAAGAACAGGAATTTAACCCTATACCTAAACATTGTTAAAGCAATATACAGCAAACCAGTAGCCAACATCAAACTAAATGGAGAGAAACTTGAAGCAATCCCACTAAAATCAGGGACTAGACAAGGCTGTCCTCTCTCTCCATATCTTTTCAATATAGTACTTGAAGTTCTAGCTAGAGAAATTAGAAAACATAAGGAGGTCTAGGGGATACAAATTGGAAAGGAAGAAGTGAAATTATCTCTATTTGCAGATGACATGATAGTCTACTTAAGTGACCCAAAAACCTCCACCAGAGAACTCCTACAGCTGATAAACAACTTCAGCAAAGTGGCTGGTTATAAAATCAACTCAAGCAAATCAGTTGCCTTCCTATACTCAAAGGATAAGCAGGCTGAGAAAGAAGTTAGGGAAATGACACCCTTCACAATAGCCACAAACAATATAAAGTATCTTGGTGTGACTCTAACCAAACAAGTGAAAGATCTATATGACAAGAACTTCAGGTCTCTGAAGAAGGAAATCGAAGAAGACCTCAGAAAATGGAAAAATCTGCCATGCTCGTGGATCGGCAGGATTAATATAGTTAAAATGGCCATCTTGACAAAACCGATCTACAGATTCAATGCAATCCCCTTCAAAATCCCAACTCAGTTCTTCACAGAGTTAGAAAAAGCAATTCTCAAATTCATCTGGAATAACAAAAAACCCAGGATAGCTAAAACTATTCTCAACAACAAAAGAAATTCTGGGGGAATCAGTATCCCTAACTTCAAGCAATACTACAGAGCCATAGTGTTAAAAACTGCATGGTATTGTTACAGTGACAGACAAGTGGACCAATGGAATAGAATTGAAGATCCAGAAATGAGCCCACACACCTATGGTCACTTGATCTTCGACAAAGGAGCCAAAAACATCCAGTGGAAAAAAGATAGCCTTTTCAATAAATGGTGCTGGTTCAATTGGAGGTCAGCATGCAGAAGAATGTGAATTGATCCATTCTTATCTCCATGTACTAAACTTTACTCCAAGTGGATCAAGGACCTCCATGTAAAATCAGACACACTGAAACTAATAGAAAAGAAACTGGGGAAGACCCTTGAGGACATGGGCACAGGGGAAAAGTTCCTGAACAGATCACTTATGCTCTAAGATCAAGAATTGACAAATGGGACCTCATAAAATTACAAAGTTTCTGTAAGGCAAAGGACACTGTTAAAAGGACAAAACGTCAACCATCAAATTGGGAAAGGATATGCACCAACCCTACATCTGATAGAGGGCTAATATCCAATCTATACAAAGAACTCAAGAAGTTAGACCCCAGGGAACCAAATAACCCTATTAAAAAATGGGGTACAGATCTAAACAAAGAATTTTCACCTGAAGAAATTCGGATGGCGGAGAGTCACCTTAAGAAGTGCTCAACATCATTAGTCATTAAGGAAATGCAAATCAAAACAACCCTGAGATTTCACCTTACACCAGTCAGAATGGCTAAGGTCAAAAACTCAGGAGACAGCAGGTGTTGGAGAGGATGTGGAGAAAGGAACACTCCTCCACTGCTGGTAGGGCTGTAAGATGGTACAACCACTTTGTAAATCAGTCTGGAGGTTCCTCAGAAAACTAGACATGACACTTCCAAAGGACCCTGCTATATCTCTCCTGGGCATATACCCAAAGGATTCCCCGGCATGCAATAAGGACACATGCTTCATTATGTTCATAGCAGCCTTATTTATAATATCCAGAAGCTGGAAAGAACCCAGATGCCCCTCAAAGGAGGAATGGATACAGAAAATGTAGTATATTTACACAATGGAATACTACTCAGCAATTAGAAACAATGAATTCACAAAATTTGTAGGCAAATAGTTTGATCTGGAAAATATCATCCTAAGTGAGGTAACCCATTCACAAAAGAATATACATGGAATGCAATCTCTGATAAGTGGATATTAATTAGCCCAGAAGCCCTGAATACCCAAGGCACAAATTGCATAACAAATGACTCCCATGAAGAAGTATGGAGAAGGTCGTGATCCTGGAAAGGATTGATCTAGCATTGGAGGGGAATATAAAGACAGAGAAAAACAGGAGTGAGGTCATTGGAGAATGGATGGAGAGAAGAAGGTTTATGGGACATATGGGGAAGGGGGGATCGGGGAAAGGGGAAATCATTTGGAATGTAAACAAAGAATATAGAAAATAAAAATATTTATAAAAAAAAGAAAAATAGGGAGGAATTTGTGGTGAACTAAGTGTTTGAAATACACTTATAAAGTATGATGCTGGTCAAGTTAATTGGATTTTTCTAATTCTCAATCTGAAGATGAAATGAGATTTAAAATCACTTGAGCACTCTCATATAGTATGCTATGATTACTTCCAAGAAGTATATAAATAATATTCCTAAGGATAGCAGACAAGGGGTAGTCTATTGGAAAAGTAAGATATTGTAATGGTTACCAATGATTATCATCTTTATAGGATCTGGAACCACCTAGATAGTAGTCTATTAGAATTTTTAGTTGCTTAAATAAATACAACAACCATAGACACTTGGGGAAGAATAGGATAATTTCATTTTATATTTCCATCTCACAATCTTTATTGAAGTAATTAGGGGCAGGAACTAAAGCAGGATTCTGGAGGCAGGAACTGAAGCCAAAGCCATGGGGGGATGCTGCTCATTTAGTAGCTCTCCAGGCTCATATTAAACTACCACTCTTATACATCCTAGGACTACTTGTCATGGGGTGGTACTGCCCTCTGTAAGCTATATCTACTATATCAGTCATTAATCAAGATCATGCACAAAGACTTGCCTACATAGCAATCTGATGGAGATTGTGATGGTTATTCTTGATTGTCTGTTTGACTATATCTGGAATGAACTACAATCCAGAAATTGAATATACACCTATAAGTTGAATGTTGAGGTAGGAAGACAACATGCTTTGATCCATGAGGCTAGAACATACAGGCTTTTGATACAGATCTTGAAGATGACACAGGCCTTTCATCCAGATCTTGAGGTGGGATAACACATCTTTAATCTGGGCTAGCCTTCTGATGAAAGTCAAAGACATGAAATAAGAAACATTTTGCTCTTTGCTACTTACCCTTAACTTGCTAGCACATCAATTCCTTTACTTGCCCATGGAGCCTACTTTGGGTCTCCAGCACAGAGAGAAGACCAGATGAGATAACAAGCTGTAGCATGAATTTTGGTCACTTTAAAAACACAGAAATGCTCTAGGAATAGATTTTAGTTTTGATTCCAGGCATGAGATATGGGGTTTCTTTAAGTTGTCCACAAGAGCTGACTATGATTTGCCTTGTGCAGATGTGTGATCTTGCTAGCCGCAGATAATATTTTACAAGTATTTGACATTTGGAATTCTGGGGATTCTCTAAAGATTAAATAAATGCTAGAATCCCAAGAGAGGTCTGGCCACTTCTCTTCTTGCTGCTGCTGGTTGCTGGTTGCTGGTTGCTGTTGCTGGTTGCTGGTTGCTGGTTGCTGGTTGCTGGTTGCTGGTTGCTGTTGCTGTGATTTGTCAAGTTAAAAAGAAATGAGAAGAGGAAATTAGATATTCTGACCCCAAAGGTTAAACTTGCCCCAAGGAACTCAATGCCTCTAATCAGAAGGAAGTAGTCTAACAATATCAATGCCTCCTTTCCCCTCTTTCCTTTTTTCTTTCCTCCTAGTGTTGCGGAATTGGAAGGGTGGGATAGGAGTAGAGAATGGTGGTAGAAAAAGGAACTCCTAAACTAAGCAAAAGACTAGCTACACACAGTCTTGTGGGACTGAGCAACTATTACATTCTTGGACTTTCCATTCATAAGTAGCCATTGTTGCATTAGTTGGACTGCAGTGTATATGAAACTTTAGACAGTTTGGGGGAAAATAACTGCTGATTAGGTCCTCTTAGCATATCTGGTAAGTTGATAAAGGATAAGAATGTGCTCCATGATAAAATTAACCAGCATCAGAATACAGTGAAGAACAGCAAAGAACTTAGTGATAAAATTTACCAGCTCCTGATTCACATAAATAGTCTAAAATGTAAAAAAAAAAAAAAAAAAAAAAAAAAAATCTTCTTTCCAGCATCTTGAGTTGTAGGTTGGGAATTCCCAGAATCCCAAATGTCATAAACTTGCAAAAACTTTCTATGGCTAGCAAGATCACATCCATGATAGAGCATGAGGCAAATCATAGTCAATTTTTGTGGACAACAGAAACAATCAGTATAAGACTAAATTGCAGCAAAAACTTAAGTCCTAGCCTCAGTGGGTGCCAGGTTTGCTAAGTCACTGAAGAGGAAATCTGGGAAATATGTGTGGGAATGTTTTTTAAGGGTGTGGGATAATGGTTATAAGGAACACAAAACTAGATTGGACTGAGTTTATTGATTTGGGCCCTCTCAGTGAAGATTCTAGCTTAATATGGATGCTCACACAGTTAAAAAAAAATGGTGTCCAAAGTTTATTTGAATGATTGGTTGAACCACTAAGAGCTGATTGAAAAGAAATTGGACATACCTGATATTACTTGGCTTAGTGCTGACTAAAGGATTTTAAGGTTCAGGAAAATGGTAATGTTAGAGTGGATATGGTGTGTAAATCCTAATTCTCCACAAAGGGAAGGCCCAGAATAAACATCCTTCACCAATCCTGTAAGATGCAAAATGGCAAGAGAAGCATTAGCACATTTGAAGAGTTTTGTTGTCGTCTTTTTCCTGGTGCCATACCTTAGGGTTGGAGATGCTGCTGCACTGTTGGCTGAATTAAATGTACTATGGCAGCTGTGAATCACCAGAGGGAAGGTTATCATAGTTATTGATTGTAGTGGGCACCATAGAAAAAGCAATGCTTCTAAATGACCTAACCTGTAATGGTCATCACATGCAAAGTGAATTTTATAGTGGCAAGACTAGTACAAAACTTTGGTACTGGCTAGTCATCCATGGTGTCTCCAGGCAGCCTACTGCAGTTTTGTTTGATCTGAATAAGCAGAAACATTTTCAAACAAGTGAAAGAAAGGCTACATTGAGTCATGGTAAGAGGCAATGCCAGTTGGTGAATCAGTTTCCTGACTTGAAGCAGTTTGTAGACCTAGAACCCCTTGAATAAAGGGATCCTTTAGTTCCACTAAGACAAGACCTTGATAAAATACCTTAAAATTTTGCTGTTAGCCTTTCTTCTGCCTTTCCCCAGAGGGACCTACAGCCTTTTATAAGAACAACACTGGGGGAAAGGAAATAATTTGACTTTCTTGAGTCTATTAGGTTCTTGTTATAAATTTGTAGTGATTCTAGGAGATCCCAAGAAATATTGTGACCCTCTAGTTAAAGTAGGGCCTTGTGGAGGCCAGATGATTAATGGAATATGGCTGATGTATGACTCACAATAGGTCTAGTAGTTCTCTGAAATCATTCTGTAGTTACCTTTCCAGTTTCAGAAAGTTTAGTTTGGATAGATACACTTAGAAGTTGACATTGAAGGCTATTATGATTGGAAAGGCTAAATGGTAGCCTTTAGAATTGCATTTGCCAAAGAAAATGGTGAATTAAGAACAGTATTGCATCCCTGGAAGAATTGCAGAAATTAGTGCCATCATTAAAGAGTTGAAAGATGCAGGAGTGATTGTTCTCACTACTATCTGGCCAGTGCAGAAGACATATGGATTGTGGAGAATGACAGCTGACTATTGAAAATTCAGTCAGGTAGTGATTCTGATTGAAGCTGCTGTATCAAATATGGCATCTTTACATGAGCAAATTAACACATCTCCTGGTATATGGTATGCAGAAAATCACTTTTTTTCAGTTCCTGTCCATAAGGAACTAGAAGAAATGTGAATTCAGTTGGCAAGATCAGGAGTATACCTGTAAGTTTTACATCAAGGCTATAATAACTCTCCTGCACTGTCAAAACTTAGAAGGGATCTTGATCATCTGTTTATTCCACAGAATATCACATTGGTACACTATATTGATAACATGCTGATGGAATCAAATGAGCAGGTGATAGCAACTACTTTGAACTCATTGATAACTCATATGCTCATCAGAAGATGGGAAATAAATCCAAACAAAATTCAAGGACTTCAGTGAAATTATTATGAGTCCAGTTGTAGGGGATATGCCGACATATTCCCTCTAAGACAAAGGATACATTGTTGTACATGGCTGCTTTTCCCACTAAGAAAGAAACACAATATATAGTGGGTCTGTTTGGATTCTGGAGATCGTACATTTCCCACTTGGGTGTGTTACTCTGTCACATATATGAAGTGACTGAGAAGAAGGCTGCTAGATTTGTGTGGGGCCTGGAACTGGGGAAGGCTCTTCAACAGTCCCAGACTGCTGTACAGGATGCTCTTCCAATTGGACTTTACCTTCCAGCAGACCTGATGGTACTTAAGGCAAAGATGCTGTTTGGAGCTTTTGGCAAGCCCTTGTAGCTGAATCACAAAAGAGACTTTTGGGATTTTGGAGCTAAGATCTACCATCATCTGCAGACAACTATTGTCTCTATGAAAATCAGCTCTTGGCCTGCTGTTCAGCCTTGGTGGGAGCAGAATATTTTCTTTCTTTTTCAGTTCCATTATTCCTATTTTTTTAATATTTTTATTTTCTATATTCTTTGTTTACATTCCAAATGATTTCCCCTTTCCCGGATTCCCCTCCCCATATGTCCCATAAACCTTCTCCTCTCCATCCCTTCTCCAATGCCCTCCCTCCTTTTTTTCCTGTGCTTATATTCCCCTCCAATGCTACATCAATCCTTTCCAGGATCAGGACTTTCTCCATACTTCTTCATGGGAGTCATTTGTTATGCAATTTGTGCCTTGGGTATTCAGGGCTTCTGGGCTAATTAATATCCACTTATCAGAGATTGCATTCCATGTATATTCTTTTGTGAATGGGTTACCTCACTTAGGATGATATTTTCCAGATCAAACTATTTGCCTACAAATTTTGTGAATTCAATGTTTCTAATTGCTGAGTAGTATTCCTTGTGTAAATATATTACATTTTCTGTATCCATTCCTCCTTTGAGGGGCATCTGGGTTCTTTCCAGCTTCTGGCTATTATAAATAAGGCTGCTATGAACATAATGGAGCATGTGTCTTTATTGCATGCCTGGGAATCCTTTGGGTATATGCCCAGGAGAGGTATAGTAGGGTCCTCTGGA
The DNA here is from genome assembly GCF_947179515.1 of Apodemus sylvaticus. NCBI lineage: Eukaryota > Metazoa > Chordata > Mammalia > Rodentia > Muridae > Apodemus > Apodemus sylvaticus. Next base: position 34,915,631 of record NC_067495.1, read on the forward strand.
AGTGTCATGTCCAGTTTTCTGAGGAACCTCCAGACTGATTTACAAAGTGGTTGTACCATCTTACAGCCTCACCAGCAATGGAGAAGTGTTCCTCTTTCTCCACATCCTCGCCAACACCTGCTGTCTCCTGAGTTTTTGACCTTAGCCATTCTGACTGGTGTAAGGTGAAATCTCAGGGTTGTTTTGATTTGCATTTCCCTAATGACTAATGATGTTGAGCACTTCTTAAGGTGCCTCTCTGCCATCCGAATTTCTTCAGGTGAAAATTCTTTGTTTAGATCTGTACCCCATTTTTTAATAGGGTTATTTGATTCCCTGGGGTCTAACTTCTTGAGTTCTTTGTATAGATTGTATATTAGCCCTCTATCAGATGTAGGGTTGGTGAATATCCTTTCCCAATTTGATGGTTGCCGTTTTGTCCTTTTAACAGTGTCCTTTGCCTTACAGAAACTTTGTAATTTTATGAGGTCCCATTTGTCAATTCTTGATCTTAGCGCATAAGCTATTGGTGATCTGTTCAGGAACTTTTCCCCTGTGGAGCAGAACACTTGACAATGCACCACTGAGGTATGGTTAAATTTCTCATTAAAATAAAATGCAATTGTGTAGGCTTTTCTCATGCGTGTAACCCAGAATTTAGGAGGCTAAGGAAGGAAGATTCTGATACTGCGGTACAAAGCAATAGTATCTTTGTTTATATAACTCATCTGCATCTACAGTGTCTGTGTGATTTGCCTTGAGAAACTTCAGGATGCCCCTCCAGGTTAAGTAATAGATTTTTGTAGGCTCATTGCCAAAGGTAGTATCTTTCAGAGTTATATAACTTAACTATCAGTCATTAATCTTTCAGGGTATGAACGATGGCCATATGAGATATACTCACTGAAAGGTTAAGGGGACAAAAGAAAGAAACGTGAAAATGAAATTCAATAGGATTTCATAGTTTTATACTTAACAGTTTTAGTCCACTGGTGTCAACCTTAGATCACTTCTGTTTTTGGAATTCAAGTTAAAAGGTGGCTAGAATGTTTAATGAGACAAATTGAATGGATGAAATTGAGACTTAATGCAAGGAGTCCTGGAGGATAGTAGAGGCTAGCTAATACCATAAGCTCTTGTAACATTTACAATTCTATTTCCTTTTCTGAACTTTTGAAGGGGAATTGTGTGTGAAATGTGATGGGCTTGGGTATTATACAGGAGAAAAGAAACAGCTGTTTCTTACAACCTCCTACCAGGCTTGTCTGATTGTAATTTAGTTTCATAATTAGATTAAACAGGTTGGAATCCCTTAAAAATTCTGTACCCTTTACCTGCTAATTTTGCAACCAGTTTAAATGCCACTGAGAGTTATTCTGGAGAGAAAACAATAAAACAAACTTAAGTCTCACTTCATGAAAAAAATAACTCTATTGTATTGATAACAAATTCATTTGGTTAGATCCAGTCACAATATAAACAAGTGATAAAAAAATTCATAGGAGGTTTTGGCTCATATTTGAGCTGATATGCTAAGAAACACAATCAATTCTCAGAGAACTATAGTGCCAAAAACACCAGATTTCAGGAGAGTGGATTCTTGAAAGACAGCATATATATCTTTAATTGTTTTTGCCAGGAGAGCAGTGCCAACAGGTTTTATCCAATGAACCAGATATTCCAGCTCTCCCCTCCTGATTCTGTGACAAACTAATGAGATCTGAAGGCATAAGTTGGGTGCATGAAATAAAGGTGAAAATCTGGTGCAAAGTGATCCAAAGTATGACTACTGAAAATCTCACTGTTGGTGGGTTGAAATGACTAGGTACATTGCATAGAAAACAGGAAGCAAGTAAATTGATGTCTGATATGGAAAATTAGTACAAAGCATAAGGCTTAGGAATCAGATAGAGCTGTTTCAACTTGGGATGTATTATGATCATCTGTGTGACTTTAAGTGGAGGGCTTAAACATCCTGAGTTTTAGTTCCCTTATTAGTAGGACAGATGAAGACATTTAGCTATTATTATTTCTGGAATACTTAGCAGTTGGGACATTGTATTTCTTTTTCCCCATTTTCTTCTTCTTTCTTATATTCTGTATTTAATCTCCCCACTTCTTTCATTCATTTCCTTTATTTTTGCAGAAGTGGATACACTTGTGTATATGGTTATATATGCATGTGTATATACACACGTGGATGCCAGAAGTCAGCCTTATGTGCATCTGAAGAGAATCTCTCTGTTTCTCTCCCTCTCTTACTCTCTCTCTCCCTCTCTCTCCCTCCCTCCCCCTCTCCCTTCCCCCCTCTCTCCAGTTTATTTATTCTTTGAAAAGTCCAAACATCTATAACATGTACTTAGATTCTATTTTCCCTAACTTCCCCTCAGATTCCCTCAACCTGTCTCCCTCCCAACTTCATATCCTCGTTTTAAAATTTATTCATTGGTGTACTGGCTGGTTTTGTGTGTCAACTTGACACAGGCTGGAGTTATCACAGAGAAAGGAGCTTCAGTTGGGGAAGTGCCTCCATGGGATCCAGCTGTGGGGCATTTCCTCAATTAGTGATCAATTGGGGAGGACCCCTTGTGGGTGGTTCCACCTTTGGACTGGTGCTCTTGGGTTCTATAAGAGAGCAGGCTGAGCAAGCCAGGGGAAGCAAGCCAGTAAGAAACATCCCTCCATGGCCTCTGCATAAGCTCCTGCTTCCTGACCTGCTTGAGTTCCAGTCCTGACTTCCTTTAGTGATGAACTGCAATGTGGAAGTGTAAGCTCAATAAATCCTTTCCTCCCCAACTTGCTTCTTGGTCATGATGTTTGTGCAGGAATAGAAACCTCGACTAAGAGAATTGGTAATTATATATACATATACATATACATATACATATACATATACATATACATATACATATACATATACATACTCTTTTTAAATTTTATTCATTGGCATATATATATATATATATATATATATATATCATTTAGAATTTAGAAAATATATCCACTCTCTACTATTCTGTCTCCTAATTCCTACAACCTTCTCAACTATGTCTTCCTCTTCCCCCTCTTCTTCCTCCTTCTCTTGTTCTTACTCTTCCTTTGAAAATATGACTCATAGATTCCGGTTGGTGCTGCCCAAATGCACATAGGTGTGAAGTCATCTGCTGGAGCATGGTCAAGCTAACAGTGGCTACATCCCAAGGAAGATTATTCTCTATCCACCAGCAGCCATCAGCTGAAAATAGATCTTCAGGTGTAGATGAGTTATAGGTACAAGAACTTCCTGAGCCACTCCCCACCCACACCAGAATTTTGATTGTCTTCATCCTGTGCTGTAAAGCAGTTGTTGTGAGTTCATGATTGCAATGATCATGCTGTGTCCAAATGATAGAATTTTATAGCACTTCTCCCATCCTCCAGTTCTTATATTCTTATCCTACCTTACTTTTTTTTGACAGGGTCTCTTCCAGAGGTTGTAAAATGGGGTAGGCTAGCTGGCCTGTGAGCCCTGAGGATCTCCTATCCAATTCTCAATATTTGTATTACAAGTGCTCATGACCATGCCTGGCATGTTGTGACTGACTGAGCTATTTCCTCACTTCTAATAGCTACTTGTTAAAACCTGTACCAGATGCCATTTGTGATCAGTCCATATTCTCTTGGACACTTTTACCATTTTTGTGCATATTGTGCTTGGTATTTTATCACTTGGAAGATGCCAGCATCCTTATTATGTTTGCTCTCAGGTTGCCAAATCCACTTTCCTTAGAGAACCAAAAGTCCCTGGAATTTACTAATCTCTCCCTTCACATTTGGGGGACATCCTTTAAAAAAGTATTCATTGGTGGGAAGAAATTCATCTTCTAGTTATTATGACTGTTTATGGAGACAACTCTGGGTTATGACATACACGTTCTGTGGAACTTCTCTGGGAGATTGAACTGCAGTTCCAATGCTAGGGAATTAAAGTTCTATCCTTACCTTTTCTCCTTTTACCTAGACACAGTTAACTAGTCCCCCATTAATTTCCTGGGAACATGCTTAATAGGCATTTTTATGTGAATAGCACCTAATGGTGCTTCTTGGAATCCATTTGTGGTCATAGATCTTTCACATATTCTGCATGCTGGAAATGCATGACCAGGTCTTGTTCTCATGTTTGATCAAC